>NW_007090138.1:411999-423746 GCF_000164805.1 Carlito syrichta
CACTCCAGTCTGGGCGACAGAGTGAGACTCCAACTCAAAAACAAACAAACAAAACAAAACAAAAAAAGAAATAAAACTCTTTATTTTTTTAATCACTAATTCTCAATGTTTCTAACATTTCCTTTTTTTTTTTTTTTGAGTTGGAGTCTTACTTTGTCACCCAGGCTGGAGTGCAGTACTATGCTCACAGACAACCCAGCGTCAACCCGCCTCAGCCAACATTAACATTTTTAAAAAATCAATTATTTCTTTATTTATTTTAGAGATGAAATCTTGCCAAGTTGCCTAGACTCGTCTCAAACCCCTGGGCTCGGGAATCCTCTAGCCTCGGCTTCCCCAAATGTTGGGTTTACAGGCAAGAGCCACCATGCCTGACCCAGACACAGACTCTTAAACTGAAAATCAGTGCCTCCTCTTCAGCAATCATTATCATTATTTCATATGTAAAGATAATTATTTCAGTAATCACCCTATGATGATTATCTGCAATTCAAAGATTGATTTTTCTTTCCGTCTTCTTTTTATTTTTTTAGTTAAGGTCTCTCTGTCGCTCAAGTGGAGTGCAATGACACAATCACGGTTCACCACAGCCTCAAATTTCTGAACTCAAGTGATACTCCCGTCCCAGTCTCCTGGGTCGCTGGAACTACAGGCATGTCCCACCATGCCCAGCTAACTTTTTTTTTTTTTTTTTTATAGAAGAGTGGTTTTGGTATATTGCCTAAGCTGGTCTTGAGTTCTTGGGCTCAAGCAATCCTCCTGCCTTAGCCTCCCAAAGTGCTGGGATTACACAGATGTGAGCCACAGCACCCAGTCTATAAAAAGTTTTTTTTTTAAGAAAAGACAATATAAAAATTCTGGTTTTGAGCTGGGCGCAGTGACTCATGCCTGTAATCCCAGCAATTTGGGAGGTGGAGGTGAGAGAATTGCCTGAGTCCAGGGATTCGAGACCAACCTGGGCAATTTGGCGAGGTGAGACCTCATCTCTCCAATAAAACAAAAAAATTAACCCGGCGTGGTGGCGTGCACCTATAGATCCAGCTACCTGGAAGGCTGAGGTGGAAGAATCATCTGAGCCCAGCAGGTTGAGGCAGCGGTGGCCATGAGCGTGCCACTGCACTCCAGCTCAAAAAAAAAAGAAAAAATTCAGGTTTCAGAGCTGTACTCTAGCAGTGTCCATAAGAAAGGGCAGAGTTAGAAGGTTTAAGACACTCAGAAATTCAAGGCTACAGAGGTGAATCACAAAACCAGAACGCTTATTTGCATGGAACTAAATGAGGAAAAATAAAGAAGGCTTCTCATTAACCTTTGCCACACAATAGAACAAAACAAATACCCAGCTTCTCCTGATGACTGTGGAAGTGAAAACCCATCTATCAAGCCAGCCGTCTTGGAAGGAAATAACCCCTTGCCTGGAATTCCTCATTTAAAGTTGCTCTGTGCCCCAATTCCATTTTTCTTCTTTAGTAAATCTCCCTATTCTAAACGTTGTCTGTCCCAGATCTTCCCCTGGTCCTGGAGTCTTAACTTTCCCAGAAAGAGGAGTAGTCAGGGAAACAAGTAAAGTCAGTCACTTTTTATGTATTTATTTATATGCGTGAGGGTCTCACTCTATTCCCCAGCCTGGACCTCCTGGGCTCAGGTGATCCTTCCATCTCATCCACCTAAGTAGCTGGGACTACAGGGGCAGATCATTATGTTTGGCCATTTTTTTTTTTTTTGTAGTGATGAGGTTTTGCTATGTCGCCCAGGCTGGTCTCGAACTCATGGGCTCAAACAATCTGCCTTCCTCAGCCTCCCAAAGTTCTGGGACTACAGGCATGAACCACCATGCCCAGCTGTAAGTCACTTTAAAACTGAACAATTCAAAGCAGGCATCTCAACTCCTGCACCTGATCTCATCTGCCCGAACTCTTAAATCTGTTTTCTGGGTTCTTTGTTTGGGGGAACCAGTAAGGGAGGCAGATAGTGTTGTTTTATTTACTTATTTATCTATATTTCGTTTAAATAAAAATACAGCTGGGCATGATGGTTCCCACCTATAATCCCAGTGCTTTGGGAGGCCAAGGCAGGAGGATTGCTTAAGGAGAGGAATTCGAGACCAGCCTGAGCAAGAAAACATAAAAAACTAGCTGGGCATGGTGGCACACGCCTATAGTACCAGCTACTCAGGAGGCTGAGGCAAGAATATCAGTTGAGTCCAGGGGTTTAAGGCTGCAGTGAGTTATAATCACACCACTGTACTCCAGCCTGGATGACAGAGTGAGACCCCCATCTCCAATAAATAAATAAATAAATATTACACATCTATGCAAAAATATATGTTAATGACACAAATACAAACACAATCCACCTACAACTCAAGAACTAGAATATTACGCTATCCTTGAAGCTACCTGCGCGTTTCCTCCTTTATTCCATCTCTTTCCTCCCTACAAGTCTCTTCTGAAGAGGATGCATATTTGTATTTGCTGAGTTAGGCAACAACCGGGGGCCCTTTCAATCCTGATGAGTTGTGTTTTTTTTTGGAATGCAGTGGCATGATCACAGCACACTGCAGCCTTGACCTCCTCAGGCAGCCGTCCTGCCTCAGCTTCCAGAGTAGCTGGGACTACAGGCACACATCACCACACCCAGCTAATTTTTCTATTTTTTTGTAGAGACAGGATCTCACTTTGTTGCCGAGGCTGGTCTTGAACTCCTGGGCTCAAGCAAGCCTCCTGCCTCAGCCTCCCAGATTTCTAGGACTGCAGGCATGAGTCACCACACCTGGCCTCCTTTGGATCTTAACATGTGAGTCTTTCTGTTGTCTAAGCAAGACTTAGGCTTGGCATCGCAGAGCTGATATAAGAGCTTGCCCTCAGGGACACTGGCTTTCCTTCTCTCTAGGACTCATCTCTCTCAGTTCATGGGTATTCGTCCCATGTATTCCTAGCCAACTCGGCAATGCCTTCCAAAATACCTTCCCAGTGATTTCTCCAAGACTCTGTACTCATGAAACAGAAGAGGGTCCTTCGTAGATCTAGAAGCCTACCCTGCCGTGAGTGGAAGTCTGTGGTTTCATAATTCTTGCCTCTGGTCTTGCGATAGTATCCTCCTTTCTTGCTATAAGGAAGGATTGCAACAAATCCTATTTCAAGTGCTACTACCTTTAAGAGTTTTATCTGGTTCAGTTTCAAATAATTGGTAATGTTCACCTGAAATTCTGTCCTGGGGAAGTTGAGAACATTTTTCAAGACCCTTCAAGAATGTGTACTGACCCACTGGCAACTCCTACCATGACTGCTTTTTGTTTGTTTGTTTGTTTGCTTGTTTGTCTGTTTGTCTGTTTGAGTTAGAGTCTTACTCTGTCGCCCAGGCTGGCATACAGTGGTACAT
This sequence comes from Carlito syrichta, assembly GCF_000164805.1. Lineage (NCBI taxonomy): Eukaryota > Metazoa > Chordata > Mammalia > Primates > Tarsiidae > Carlito > Carlito syrichta. The sequence continues at coordinate 415,378 of NW_007090138.1, forward strand.
TCACGGCCACGGCAGCCCTGACCTGCCCAGCTCAGGTGATCCTTTCACTTCAGCCTTCCAAGTAGCTAGAACTACAGGTGCACGCCACCATGCCTGTCTAATGTTTTGATTTATTGTAGAGACGAGGTCTCACCAAGTTGTCCAGGCTGGATGACTGTGTGTTGAATGACGATGTGAGGGCCTTGGCAGCCAAAATCCGACCTCTGCATTTTTCCATTGAGGGTATATTGCTTGGTATTTCACTCTTCAAGAATTATTCCTTAGTTACCCTGGTCTACCTCCTGAGCCCTAGTCATTAATAAGGCTGGCTGTGGGAATTTAAAATACAAACATCTCCTCTCTCCATTCCATTTCTTATCTCTTCCTTCATTTGTTCATGACCTGCTTACAAATCAACCTCCCTAAATGCAATGTTTTGAATCACCTTGATTTTCTAAATTCTAGCAAACATTATTCAGTAAAGAACACTTTGTTATTGGAACTTGCACCTCACTCTAGTTCCTATTCTGATCATTTTTAATGACCAATTCTGATGTCTAGTTAATAATCATCACCTGGTATATTCATTATCTATGACTGTGTAATAAATCCCCTAAAATTTAATAGTTTGAAAAAGTAATACACATTATTTTCTCACCCAGTTTCTGTTGGTCAGAAATTTGGGAATGCAAGGGACCTCATAGAAGATTCAGATGTTTAAAACAAAAAAGGGAAGGGAGAGATTCAGATATCAACTGGGGCTGCTGTCAGTCGAAGACCTGACCAGGTATAGGAACTACTTTCAGGCTAGCTCACCCACATGCCTGGCAAGTCAATGCCAAGTGTAGCAAGAACCTCAGTTCCTTGGTGCATGATCCCCTCCAGAGAACAGCTTAAGTGTCCTTACAACATAGTAGCTGGCTTCCCTCAGACTGAATGATCCATGAGAGGCAGCATCTTTTAAAAGCCTCAGCTTCTTTTAAAACCTAGCTTGAAAGTTACACATCAGGTTGGACGCGGTGGCTCATGCCTGTAATTCCAGCACTTTGGAAGACTGAGATGGGAGGATCGCTTGTGGCCAGGAGTTCAAGACCAGCCTAGGAAACATAGTGAGACCCTGTCTCTACAAAAAATAAAAAGGTTAGCCAGTAGGGGCATGCACCTGTAGTTCCAGCTACCCAGGCTGAGGTGGGAGGAATCCTTGAGTCCAAGAGTTTGAGGCTGCAGTGAGCTCTGACCTTGTTACTGCATTCTAGCTTGAGCAACAGAGCGAGACCCTGTCTCAAAAAATAAAAAAGAAAGTCACACATTGTCATTTTCACAATATCCCTATTGGTATGACAGGTCATCTCTAGCCAATGTGAAAGAAACTACTGAGAGAATGAACACCAGGGGATCCAAAGGGGCTTCCTGAGGGCTGACTGACTACCACACCCAGCAAATATTTTTCACTCGAAAGGGTTTTAAGCAGGCATGTCCAACCTGTGGACTGCTGGACAAATGTGGCCCAGGACAGCTCGTAATACAGTCCCACAAAATCTTTTAACATCATGTTAAAGCCAACATTTCTGACGAGCACTTTGAGAAGTCCTATTATGTATATACACTAACTATATTTTATAATTTATGTGCAACCCGAGACAATCACTCTTTTTTCTTTTTAAGTCAGAGTCTCACTCTCTTGCCCAGGCTGGAGTGCAGGGGCACACTCATGGCCACAGCAGCCTCAACCTGCTGGGCTCAGGCGATCCTTCCGCCTCAGCTTTCCAAGTAACTGGAGCCACAGGCACGCACCACCACACCTGGCTAATTTTTTGATTTATTGTAGAGACAAGGTCTCACCAAGTTGCCCAGGCTGATCTTGAACCCCTGGACTCAAGCAATCTTCTTGCCTTGGCCTCCCAAAGTGCTTGGATTACAGGAGTGAGCCACCACGCCTGGCTGAGAGTATCCCTCTTTACTCAATGTCAAAAAGTTGGACATCCCTGGTGTAATGCAAAATAACCCCAGATCTGAAGCTTGATAGTTTGTAAACTACTCCAATGTGCCGAATAAAGAGCAGAAAGTAAACTTTTACATTTCCTGTGCAGAAGAAGATAAATCTCATATTTTTGCAAGAAAGCTCATTGCTTTGGGGCTTATAACATCTCTTTTGAGGTTCTAAAATGAAATTACATTTCATGACTTAAAAGTGAGGAAAACAGGTGAGTAAAAACAATGCGGTCCTGGCAGAAAGTTGTTATTCAAAGGTTCCGAAGCATTCCTCTTGGGAGTCCTTTGGTTGGGTTATTTTTCATAGAATAAGAAGCTCCATTCAATGAAAAACCTTCCTGCCCGTCTGCTTCTGACAGTAATTGTCATCATGGATGAATGCTAGACTACATTTTTGCTTTGCTTTGTTTTACTTTGCTTTCTGGAATGCCTGAAATGATAGCACCCGCAGAATTTCTGGAATTTCCTTATGATCTTTTGAGGTGGTAGAAAGCCGTAAGTCTAATTAGAAAGCAATGTTAGCTTTGTTACTGCTAGGTTAGCAAGCCACAAACCTGGCAAAGTCCAATGCAGTGTGTTCTGAAAATATTTACATAAAACTTTGCTTAGTTGCCAAACTCCTGACGGACCAGTGGATTTTTCCACAAGGTGCATCAGCATCGTCCAGTAACGTTTTCTAAGCATTCTCTTCCTCATGGGTGCTCAAATTCTAGAGAAATGTATGACAGCATTGACCACCAGGACATGCCAGACATTTCCCAAAGTTTCCAGGAGAGGTCAAGAAAGCAAACATGTTTCCCTCAGATTTCTAGCTGATCACTGACCAGTATGGAAAATGTCTTAGGTCGAGCGGTGGGTTGCTACACACTTGCCCTTTATGAACTTGTAATAAAGCCAGGCATGGTGGCTCACCCTGTAATCTCAGCACTTTCGGAGGCTGAGGTGGGAGGGTTGCTTGAGGTCAGGAGTTCAAGACCAACCTGGGCAATATACTGAGACCTCCATCTCTACAAAACTTTAAAAAATTAACAGATGTAGTGGCACACGCCTGTAGTCCCAGCTTCTCAGGAGGCTGAGGAGAGAGGATCCCCTGAGCCTAGGAAGTCGAGGTTGCTGTGAGCTGCAATTAAAAAAAAAACAAACTGCCAGGCACAGTGGCTCACGCCTGTAACCCCAGCACTTTGGGAGGCCAAGGCAAGAGGATTGCCTGAGCCCAGGGTTTCAAGACCAGCCTGGGCAACTTGTTGAGACCTCATCTCTATAATAAACCAAAAAATTAGGTTGATGTGGTGGCACATGCCTGTAGTTCCAATTACTTGGAAGGCTGAGGTGGAAGGATCACCTGCCCTCCAGCCTGGGTGATAGAGTGAGACTCCAACTCAAAAAGAAAAAAAGCTTATAACAAGACATAAAATCCGTTGGTAACAGGGTTCAGCCAGAAAGTCTCATCCTTACTCTTTCTCTTCTACTCCCCCCAGCCCCTGCCATACTTTCCTGGGAACAACAGTCCTGGGGAGGACCAGGATGCTTCACCCTCTAAATCTCATCTATTCAGAGCCCTGTTCTGTCTCCTCCTCTCCCCGCATCCAGTCAACATTCAGGGCAAGCCTGCTGAGATGGCTATCTCAGTCTTTAGACCCTCCATCCTGCCGATGCTCCAGTTTCAGGGTATAACACAACCTGAAGCAAATCCTAGCCCTGGTGATTTACACAGATGGAGCCAGTATTGCACCATACCCAGTATCAAGGGAACAGCACGCTCCTTGGGTCAGCAGAGAGGCAGAAACAATGGTTTGTCCCAAATGGGCTCTTCTCCACACATCCTGGGGTCTTCCTTTCCAGTGAAAGAAAAAATAATTCTACCCGTCCAAACTAAAGACTCACTTGATCATTTGTATTCTACATGGATGCGTCACCTCCCTCATCCTCCTCTCTATCCTCCAAATCACTCAGAATTGAAAAGAATAAGACGTGCTGGGTACAGTAGCTCATGCCTGTAATCCTAGCACTTTAGGAGGCCAAGGCAGGAGAATCGCTTGTGCCCAGGGGTTCAAGACCAACCTAGGCAACATAGCAAGGCCTCAACTCTACAGAAAATAAAAAATTAGCTAGGCATGGTGGCATGTCCCTGTAGTCTCAGCTACTAGGGAGTCTGAGGTGGGAGGATCACCTGAGCTCAGGAGGTTGAGGATGTGATGAGCCGTGATTATGCTACTGCATGCCAGCCTGGGCAACAGAGTGGGATTCTGATTCAAAAAAAAGAAAGAAAGAAAGAGAAGAAAAGAAAAGAACAAAACACAATACATAAGCTACTAGATTTATGAAGTAGATCACTTAATCTATTCCTTCTTAAAATAAATGTCTGGATTCCCTAAAGGTACCTTTCTACATTGTGGCTTGGCAATTCTAAATCCTTCCATGTAAAAGCAATTTAAAAGCACTGTGGATTACATGAATACAGACATTCACAAGAACATGTTACATTTCTCACTCCCTTGACCTTCTTCCCTAACATGGAGCCCGCATTTTTTCCACCGCCTTCCATCCATCCAGCCCTAGGATCAAAATGACAATGAACACCTCAGAAGTCCAAAGTCAAGTTTCCCCTTTGGAACTTTTGCTTTTGGAATGGAACTTAATTATCAAGACCTAACTTTTTTAAAAAATAGAGATGGGAGGCCAGCAAGATGGCTCACACTTACAATTCCAGCACTTTGGGAGGCTGAGGCAAAAGATCATTTGAGCCCAAGAATTTGAGACCAGCCTGGGCAACATAGCAAGACCTTGATCTATTAAAAAAAAAAAAAAAAAAAAAAAGCCAGGCATGGTGGCGTGTGCCTGTAGTCCCAGCTACTCAGAAGGCTGAGGAGGAAGGATTGCCTGAGCCCAAAAGGTGGAGGCTATGGTGGCATTGACTATGCCACTGCACTCCATCCAGCCAAGGTGACAGAGTGAGACCACAGCTCAAAAAAAAAAAAATAGAGATGGGGTCTTGCTCTGTCAACCAGATTGGGGTGCAGTCATGTGACCACAGCTTACTGCAGCCTTGAATTTCTGGGTTCTGGGTTCAAGCAATTCTCCCATGTTGGCCTCTCGAATAGCTGGGACTATAGGTACATCACCACACCTGGCGATACCTAGCATTTTAAAGGAAAAAATAGAAAGTCTCAAATAAATACGGCAGTTATCAAAACACAGAAGGTAAGATCCTTCAATCTAGTTGAAAATAATCATGAGACCAGACGTGGTGGTGCACGCCTGTAGTCCCAGCTTCTCAAGAGGGCAGTGAGGGAGGATTGCTTGCACTCAGGAATTGGAGGCAGCAGTGAACTATGATCATGCCACTGCACTGCAACCTGGAAGACAGAACAAGACCCACTTTTTTGTTTTTTTATTTTAAATGAATTATTAATAATATATTTACCACTTCAGCCATTGCGCTGTGCATGGGGCTGGATGTTTTCTGTTTGTCCCTTCAAATCTACTCTCCCTCTGTCCTCCCCACCTAACCTCTGCTTTAGGCACAAGTTTGTGTTGTTTTGCTTGAGACAGGGTCTCACTCTGTCACCCAGGTAGGAGTGCAGTGGCACAATCACAGTTTACTGCAGCCTTGACCTGCTGGGCTCAAGCATACCTCCCACTTCAGCCTCTCAAGTTGCTGGGACTACAGGCACATGCCACCACTCACACCTGGCTCATATTTTTATTTTTATTTTGTAGAGACAAGTTTGCCCAGGCTGGTCTCGAATTCCTGGGCTCAAGCAATCCACCCGCCTTAGCCTCCCAAAATTCTGGGATTACAGACCATGCCCGGCCTAGGTCACAAGTTTATACTTCCCGTGAACCACCCGATCCACCATCAACCAGCTCTCTGGCCCTCTGGTTTCTGGCTGGGCTTTGCTAATGGGGGTTACTGGCAAGAGGAGAGAAAGGCCAAGACACATATTTCCTTCTTCCTGCCCTCCTCTGCATTTGGCAATGATGGTGTTCTACCAAGGATCAGGACCCCTAATGGGGACCCCTCCTTCTCCTACTGCTGCACTGTCACCGAGTTCCAGGGACCTCTGGCTTCCCTCTTCCCTTCAAGCCTTCTTATGGAATCTCTTAATCTGCCTACACTTTTGCAAATAACCCCTTCTTGACACTCATTGATGATTCCCTTTAAGGGTGCCATCTGTTTCCTGCGGGGACCATGACCCCTACTGTGCTTGACTGATTTTTTTAGCCTTCACATCAGTGCACTCAGCATTTCACTCTTTTCCAAATAAAAAGTAAACTACAAAAGAACATAATTAGCTAACCACAGGGCGCACAATTCTACATAATGAATAAAATACATTAGGCATTTTGCTGCAAAGAAAATAAAAGAAAGATGTTTTACTGTGTACATTACTTAATTGAGACAAGGGGAAAGGAATGTTGAGAAAAGCAGGAGTGTTTGTTTAGCTTAAGGTCCTTGATGACCACAGATTGCTTCATGCTGTAGCCACGTGGGTCATTCATAACCGATGTGAACATGCATATGTAACAATTTTGCTTTTAATGAAGCATAAAAAACTGGCAAGCTTTGAAATTAGCAACATACATATTTAATTTTTTTTTTTTTAAATTAGACTTTGGACAACCTCCTCAGGTCTCCTCCCCTGTGGGAGATTTTCTGTCTTCTCAGTAAATCCTACCTTCAAAAAAAAAAATTAGACTTCAATGAGTAAGGTTTCCTATAATCAAATGTATTGCATATTACTTTTTTTCTCATTTGAAATAATAGTTTATGAATAAAATTGGTCCAGACTTACTAGTTAAATTTTTACAGATTTTTACTCTTTCCCTCAACTAGGTTTAAATTAGCTGTTCAAAATAAGCTAATTTCCTGGAGGTAAGGAAGAGAAAGGGGTTTCCAGAATGAAAAGCAATCACTCTTCTCTTTTATTTTATTTTATTGCAGTAAGGACATGTAACACAAGACCTACTCTCTGAAGAAATGGTTTAGTGTACACTGCAGCATTGTTGACTACAGGTACAATCTTATACAACAGGTCTCTAGACCTTACTCGTCTAGTTTAACTCAGACTTTATGCCCTATTGATTAGTAAGGCCCCACTTCACAATCCCTTCAACCCCTGGCAATCACCATTCCACTCTGATTCTATAGATTTCACTATTTTATTTTATTTGTTTGTTTGTTTATTTGAGTCAGAGCCTCTCTCTGTGGTCCAGACTGGAGTGCAGTGACACTATCACGGCTACCACAGCCTCGACCTGCTGGGCTCAGGTGATCCTTCTGCCCCCTGAGTAGCTGGAATTACAGACACGTGCCATCACTCCTCACTAATTTTTTTTTTTATTTATTTATTGTAGAGACAAGGTCTTACCATGTTGTCCAGGCTGATTTTGAACTCCTGGGTTCAGACAATCCTCTCGCCTTGGCCTCCCCAAATGCTGGGATTACAGGTGTGAGCCACCACACCCAAATTTCATTATTTTAGACATATGGAATCATGCAGTATTTGTCTTTTTGTGACTAGTTTATTTCACTTAGCATGATGTCCTCAAGATTCCTCCATGTTGCTGCATAATTGCAGAATTTCCTTTTTTTAAAATTTATTTTTTAATCAGAGTCTCACTCTGTTGCCCAGGCTAGAGTGCTGTGATATGATCACGGCTACCACAGCCTCGATCTCCTGGGTTTATGCAATCCTTCCGCCTTAGCCTTCCAAGTAGCTGGGATTACAGGTACGGGTTACTATGCCCAGCTTATTTTTTTTAATACTTTGTAGAGATGAGGTCTCGCTATATTGCCCAGGCTAGTTTTGAACTCCTGGGCTCAATCAGTTCTCTCGTCTCAGCCTTCTTTTCTTTCTTTCTTTTTTTTCTTTTTGAGTTGGCGTCTCACTGTCACCCAGACTGGAGTGCAGTAGCCGCTCCCAGTCACCGCAACCTTGACCTGCTGGGCTTTGGCGATCCTTCCGCCTCAGTCTTCCAAGTAGCTGGAACTACAGGCGCGTGCTATCACGGCCAGCTAATTTTTGATTTATTGTAGAGACGAGGGTTCACCAAGTTCGTTGCCCAGGTGGGTCTCGAACTTGTGGGCTCAGGCAATTCACTCACCTCAGCCTCCCAAAGCGGTCTCAGCCTTCTTAAGTGCTGGGATTACAGACGTGAACCAACGCACTTCACTCCTTTTTTAAAGCTGAGTGGTATTTCATTGTATGTGTGTACGCATTTTCTTAATCCATTCATCTGTGATGGCCATTTAGGTTGTTTCAGTATCTTGGTTATTGTAAATAATGCCGCAGTGAACATGGGAGTGCTAATACCTCTTTGGGACCCTGATTTTAATTTTTTTGTTTGTTTGTTTGTTTTGAGTTGGAGTCTCACTCTGTCGCCCAGACTGGAGT
>NW_007090138.1:423766-490255 GCF_000164805.1 Carlito syrichta
TTTTTTTTATTTTACTGTAGAGATGAGGTCTCGCCTGCCCAGGCGGGTCTCGAAACCCGAGGGCTCAGGCAATCCACTCACCTCAGCCTCCCAAAGTCACGGGATTACAGGCTGAGCCACCGAGCCCGGCCTAAATAAATACCCAGCAGTGGGGCTGCTGAATTATATGATAGTTCAAATTTCAAATTTTTGAGAAACATCCATAATGTTCTTCCTAGTGGCTGTACCAGTTTGCATTCCCATCAACACTGTGCAAGCGTTTTAATTTCTCCGCATCCTCACCAATGATTCTTGTCTTTTGGCTTTTTGATAACAGGCATGCTGACAAAGGAGAGTTGATATCTCATTGTGGCTTGGATTTGCGTTTCCCTTTTTATTAGTGAGGATGAGCACCTTTTCACATAACTGTTGGCTATTTGCTTGTCTTCTTTGGAGAAATGTTTATTTGCAAACTTGGTCTATATTTTTTATCAGGTTCTTTGGATTTTTTTTTTCTTTTTTTGCTATTGGGTTGCATGAGTTCCTTATATATTTCAGTGGGTTGTCTTCTCACTTTGCCGTGCAGAAGTTTTTTGGTTTAATGTAATTCTGTTTATTTTTATTTTTTGTTGCCTGGGTTTTTGGAGTCATATTCATGAAATTATTGCCAAGACCAGTGTCAAAAAGCTTTTCCCCTATGTTTTTTTCTAGGAGTTTTACAGTTTCAGGTCTTATGTTTGAGTCTTTGATCCATTTTGGATTGGTTTTTGTGTATGGTGTAAGGTATGGGTCCAACTTCATTCTTTTGCATGTGGGTATCCAGTTTTTCCAACACCCATTAGGTTTTTTGTTGTTGTTGTTGTTAATTTGCTTGTTTAGTTGTTTTTGTTTTTGAGACAGGGTCTCGTTATGTTGGCCAGGCTGTAGTGCAGTGGCATGATTATAGCTCACTGCAGCCGCAAATGCTAATTCCTGGCTCAAGCAATCCTCCCATCTTAATAAATCCTGCTTTCTAAAAAAAAAAAAAAAAAGAAAGAAAGAAAAGAGAAAATCAGTTGACCATATGCATGTAGATTTGTCTCTGGGTTCTCTATTCTGTTCCATTGGTCTTTATATCTGCTTTTTTGTTTGTTTGTTTGTTTAGTACAAGACAGATAACTATAACGTGTCTACCTTTTGCCAGTACCATATTTTGATTACTTTAACCTTATAATATATTTTGAAAACAAGAAGTGTAATGCTTCCAGCTTTGTTCTTCTCAAGATTGATAATGCTATTCATGGTCTTTTGTGGTCCATATGCATTGTAGAATCCTTCTGTCCCTGTCTACAGATGACATAATCTTATATAGGGAACACTCTAAGGGTCCATTTTTTGGTTTTGTTTGTTTTTTAAAGCAAGATATATTGAGAGGACAGAAAAGCTCCCATAGTGGGAGGGGACCTGAGGGGGTTGCCCCTAAGGCTCCATTTTCTTTTTTTTTTTTAATTGGAGTCTCACTCCGTCGCCCAGGTTGGAGTGCAGTGACACAATCACAGTCACCCCAGCATCAACCCTCTGGGCTCAGGGGATCCTTCTGCCTCACTAAGGCTCCATTTTAAAGAAAATTTAAGACCGGGCACAATGGTTCATGCTTATAATCTCAGCACTTTAGGAGGCTGAGGTGGGAAAATTGCTTTAGCCCAGTAGTTCAAGACCAGCCTGGGCAATATAGTGAGACCTTATCTCTACAAAAACAACAATATATTAGCCTGGCACGAAGGATCACCTGAGCCCAGAAAGTCAAGGCTGTGGTGAGCCATGATCAGATCACAGTACTCTAGTCTAGGTAACAGAGAGAGACCCCAACTTAAAAAAATAACAACAGTTGGTCTCGATGGCTTAGCCTGTAATCCCAGCATTTTGGGAGGCCAAGGCGAGTGGATTGTCCGAGACCACAAACTCGAGACCAGTCTGGGCAACCTGTCTCTACAATTAAAAAAAAAATTATCCAGTCATGGTAGTGCGCGCCTGTAGTTCTGCCTACTTGGAAGGCTGAGCTAGAAGGACTGCTGGAGCACAGCAGGTCGACGCTGGAGTGACCGTGAGTGTGCCGTGCACTCCAGCCTGGGCAACAGAGTGAGACTCCAATTCAAAAATGATGAAAATAATAATAACAGAAATAAAAAATAAAGTTAGAACTAATGAAAAAATTCAGTAAAGTTGTTGGATACTAAATCAGCATACGAAAGTCAGTTGTGTTTCTATACACCAACAGTGAATTATCTGAAAAGAAAATGAGGACAACTCCATACACAATAGCACCCAAAAGAATAAAAACATAGAAGTAATTTTTTTTCTTTTTTTTTTTTTGAGTTGGAGTCTCACTCTGTCGCCCAGACTGGAGTGCAGTGGCCGCTCCCGGCCACCGCAGCCTCGACCTGCTGGGCTCCAGCGATCCTTCCGCCTCAGCCCTCCGAGTAGCTGGAATTACAGGCATGTGCTACCACGCCCGGTTGATTTTTTGATTTATTGTAGAGATGAGGTCTTGCCTGCCCAGGCGGGTCTCGAACCCGCGGGCTCAGGCAATCCACACCCTCAGGCTCCCAAAGGCACGGGATTACAGGCTGAGCCACCGAGCCCGGATTTTTTTTTTTTCTTTTGAGTTGGAGTCTCTCATTCTGCCACTCCAGGCTGGGGTGCAATGGAACACTCACGGTTACCACAGCCTTGATCTGCTGGGCTCAGGCAGTTTTCCTGCCTCAGTCTTCCAAGTAGCTGGAACTACAAGCACGTGCTACCACACCCAGCTAGTTTTTTGATTTATTGTAGAGACAGGTCTTGCCAAGTTGCCCAGGCTGGTCTTGAACCCCTGGGCTTAAGCAATTTTCTGGCCTTGGCCTTCCAAGGTGCTGGGATTACAGGCCTGAGCCACTGTACCTGGCTATTTTGTATGCTTTAATGAGAAATATTTAAGAGAGTTCCTTTGATGTGATTTTTTTTTTTTTTTTTCTGCTGGTGTCACCTCACCACTCCCGGCTAGAAATAAGTTTCTGTTTGTAGTTTTCAGATATGTATTCCGAAGACTACAAACAGAAAAACAAACACAGGAACACAGAGTTAAATTAATCATATTTAATCTTTGATTCATTATACACCATCAACATCATCTTTGGTCCATGTTTGTACCTCTTTTACTTCATTTAATTTTGAAAATAATAAAATAATCACCCCTGTACCCACTATCCTAACTAAGAACTAGAATGTTACGGGTCATTCACAATTCTTGTTTGCCCCCTCCGAATCCCTTAGCACCACCTACATCTCAGACCTCAGCCATCTGCTCTGTGTCAGTCCCTGCCCATGCCTGACCAACTCACTTAGGCTACCCAAGTCCCCTGTTTAGGGCTGATCAGGGTGGACTGTTCCCTTGACTCTCACCAATGGGAGACAGGATATGGGAGGCACCCAGAGGATAAATTCTCTCTTCTTCCTCCCTGGTATGGACTATTCCTTACAGTTTTCCAGAGAAGCCCCATTGAATAGGACACAAGTACCTAGTGACCCACTGTGTCTCTGCATGGCTCTTTGCTGTTTTTTTGCTTTGGGAGGGGAAGGTCTTACTCTGTCACCAAGACTGGAGTATAGTAGCATGATTATAGTTCACCACAGCCTCAACTTCCTGGACTCAAATGATCCTCCTGCCTCAACTTCCCTAGTAGTTGGAACTACAGGCACACATCACCACACTCAGCTAATTTTTTTTGTAGGGACTAGGTCTCACTATGTTGCCCACACTGGTCTTGAACTCCTGAGCTCAAGCAATCCTCTTGCTTCTGCCTCCCAAAGTGCAGGGATTACAGGCATGAGCCACCATGCCTGGTCTGCACAGCTCATTATATGATGGTTGACAAGGTTGTACATCACTTTGTGTAGTAGTTTGCTAGGCCACCATAACAGGGTACCTGAACTGGGTGTCTTAAACCACAGAAATTAATTTTCTCACAGTTCTGGAGGCTGGAAGTCCAAGATAAAGGTGTGGACAGGATTGATCTCTTCTGAGGCCTCTTTCTTTAGTGTGCAGCTGGCCCTCTTTCTCCTCTATCTTCTCATGGTCTTTTCTTTGTGTATGTACATATCTGTGTCTAAATATCCTTGATTAAACCCACCCTAATGACCTCATTTTAATTTAATTACCTCTTAAAAGACCTAATCTTCAGCTATATTTACATTCTGAGGTTCTGGGGGCTAGGACTTCAAAAGATGGATTTTGAGTGGATACAATTCAACCATGACATTTTACATCGCTTATATCTTCTTTGCCTCCCTTCTCTCTCTCTCTTGTTCTCTCTTTTTCTTTTCTTTCTTTCTTTCTTTTTTTTTGGTTTGTTTTTTTGAGTTGGAGTCTCACCCTGGTGCCCAGGCTGGAGTGTAGTGGCATGCTCACAGCCATCACAACCTCGAACTGCTGGGCTCAGGCAATCCTTCTACCTCAGCTTTCCAAGTAGCTGAAATTACAGGTGTGCACCACAACACCCAGCTAATTTTTTGATTTATTGTAGAAACAAGATCTAGCCATGTTGCCCAGGCTGGTCTCAACCTGTGGGCTCAGGCAATCCTCTTGCCTCTGCCTCCCAAAGTGCTGAGATTACAGGCGTGAGCCATCACACCCGTCTGCCTCCCTTCTCATTTTTATCTCCCTAGTTGTCCTGGTTTTGTTTCTTCCAAATGAAGCACCAGTCATTTTATCCTTGGCACCAGCTCTGTTTTTAGAGATTTGGGCTATCACAGCTACCCACTACATATCTGTGGTATGCTGTGTTCTTTTCCTGTGCTCTTGATGCCTCACCACAGGTACCTAATATCCTGGACTTGGTCTTTTCACATGTGTGTTGTGTCTAAATAAGATATTTTCCCATCTTACCTGGTTTTGAATGTTTAAAAAGAGTATAATACTATATGTTCATAGTCTTTTGGCACCTATTTTTCCAATCAACACCATGTTAATAAAATTCATCTCTTTGATGTAAACAACTATAATTCATTTATTTTCACTTGCCGCAGAATATTCCGCTGTAAGAATACATCACAATATAAATCTTTTTGTCAATGAACACTGGGTTGTACTGTACAAACATAGGCAGGTGGTCAAGCAGTGCACATAACAGATCCCCTAGAGACTATTTTTGAGGATATTATCAGAAAAAACAGTGGAAGGAGTACAGGTCCCCTGTCGTCAATTTCATCTGGGGCGTTAGACAGAAGTGAATAGAGCCTAACCTCAGAATCTAGGTGAGGGTCTCTAAACCTTGGGATTTTAAGCTGCATGATCAAGGAGGCACCAGCCTCTCTCCTAGCATGATCAGGGGTTGTGTTTACAGCTGAGTTGCACTGCCAATTAGTAGCAGGATTTGCTTCCTGAGTGTCCATGACTGGGGAACAACCAGCCCTTCCTGGTGGCAGCAGCAAAGTGGAATCTAAGGCTTGCACTTGATCAGACTTGATGGCCCTGAGTAATGGATCATTGCCAGCTCCCATGGAGTTCTGCAGGAGCATGACTTCTTTTCTGGAAGACCAGCTTGTAGGAGATCGGTCTTTGATATGTTCATATTTTCCTCTCAGATAATCACTGGTTCATTCTCCAGGATCTACATCTAGGCATGAAATGGCTGATCATAGGGAAATGAATAGTCAGTGCTAATTTAACCTCATACCAGCAATATACCAGATCTCACTGATTCTTCTAGTACATCCTCTAAGTATTTTCTTTTCTTTCCTTTTCTTCTTTTTTCTTTTGGAGACATAATCTTGCTCTGCTGCCCAGGGTAGAGTGCAGTGACATGATCATAGCTCACTGCAGCTTCCAATTCCTGGGTGCAAGGAATTCTCCTACTTCAGCCTCCCAAGTAGCTGAGGCTACAAGAGTACACCAACACACCCAGGTAATTAAAAAAAAAAATTTTTTTTAAATAGGAGTCTTACTCTGTTGCCCAGGCTGTAGTGCAGTGGCACACTCACAGCCACTGCAGCCTTGACCTACTAGGTTCAGGTGATCCTTCCACCTCAGCCTTCCAAGTAGCTGGAACTACAGGCGTGCACCACCACAACCAGCTAATTTTCTGATTTATTGTGATCTGAGACAAGGGCTTACCACGTTGCCCAGGCTGGTCTCAAAACCCTGGATTCAGGTAATCCTTTGCCTCTGCCCCCCAAAGTGCTGGGACTACAGGCATGAGCCACCATGCCTGGCTTAATTTCTAAAATTTTTGTAACGATGGGTCTTGCTATATTGCCCAGGCTGGTCTTGAACTCTTGGCCTCAAGTGATTCTCCCACTTCAGGCTCCCAAGATGCAGAAATTACAGGCATGAGCCATTGTGCCCAGCCCCCTAAGTATTTTCAAGTTCTTCACTTTTGCCAATAATTAGGTATAGAACAGCATCTGCCTATGGCTTCGATTTAGATTTCCTTGGTCACTAGTGAATATCTCTTCATGTGCATAGGGACCATATGTATTCCCTTTTATGAAATACTTTTTTTGCTCACTTTTGTATTGGTTTGTCTTTCTCTTACCAATTTGTAAGAGTTATGTATATATTCTTTTTTGAGTTGGGGGGTCTCACTCTGTTGCCTAGGCTGGAGAGTAGCGGCACAATCACAGTTCACTGAAGCCTTAACCTCTCAGGTTCAGGTGATCCTCCTGCCTCAACCTCCTGAGTAACTGGAACTGCAGGTTCATGTCACTAAGCCTGGCTATTTTTTCTCATATTTGTAGGGATGAGGTCTCACTATGCCACCCAGGCTGGCCTCAAACTCCTGGCTTCAAGCAATCCTCCTGCCTCAGCCTTCCAAAGTGCTAGGATTATAGGCATGAGCCGCTACTCCTCGCCTGTGTATATTTTTTTAATGCTAATCCTTAGGATTTTTTTATTTCTCCCAACTTGTTTCTTTCTTTTCATTTTCTTTAAGGCGTCTTTTGATGAAGAGAAGTTCTAAGTTTCAGTGTAGTTTAATTTATCAGTCTTTTCTTTTGTACTCTGCCCTTTCACTGCCTTCTATTTAAAAAAAAAAAAAAATCAGCCGGGCGTGGTAGCGCATGCCTGTAATTCCAGCTACTTGGAAGGCTGAGGCGGAAGGATCGCCGGAGCCCAGCAGGTCGAGGCTCGGTGGCTGGAAGCAGCCACTGCACTCCAGTCTGGGCGACAGAGTGAGACTCCAACTCAAAAAAAAAAAAAAAAAAGCCTTCCTTATCTCAAGGTCATAAAAACATATTAACTTCCAAATGATGCATGGGTCAAAGAATAAATTACAATGAAAAATTAGTTAAAATTGGACTGGCCATGGTGGTTCACGTCTATAATACCAGCACTTTGTGAGGCAAAGGTGGGAGGATTGCTTGAACCCAGGAGTTTGAGACTAGCCTGGACAACATAGTGAGATCTCATCTCCACAAAAGAACAATTAGTTAAAATTGAATGACAATCTAAACACTGCATATCAGACCTTGTAAAATATGGCAAAATAAATTACTCAAGGGAAATTTGTAGTCTTCAGTATGAACCTGAGGAAAGAAAAGCTGCATATTAATAAGCGACGTATCCAACATAAGAAGCATATCAGAAACCACTCATCTTGACCGATATCCCTCTCCCAACCTTTCTTAAAGTGGCGGCGACTAGGATTTTCATTTCTAGGCCAGGCTGGTTGGGTATTCTCTTTCCTGTGGCTCATCCCCCAACCCCCAGATGGATAACACTCCAGGGTAATCTTGAAGCCCCAAACTACAACTACCCTAAGATAGAAGCAATCCAAGTCCCCGAGTCACTAGCTTGAGGAGGCCACCGTGGAGCGTTACCCAACCTGGAACACCCTAAGTGGACTTTCCATGAGGAAAATGTAAACTCAGTGTGTGAAGTCACTGAGATTTGGGGCTTGTATCACAGGGGTCTAATACACGAAGTTATAAAAGAAAAAGAATAAACACAAAGGAAATAGAAGAAAAGAGAAAGTAGAGAACAGAAATCAGTGAAATGAAAAACAAAGAAACAACAGAAAGACCCAACAAAGGGACGGCTGTTCTTTTCTGAACCTTAGAAAAGCCATCAGATAACCGCCCAGTTCTGTTCTTAGTCCTTTTGCCAAGTACATTTTCATCTCCCTGCGCTGTTCAAAAGAACACACTGAGAGCCTGCATGGATGAAGCCGTGTGGGCTGGACTGTTTGCTGCTTTTTCTTCCAAATACCAAATAAATTTCCTCCCATCACAAGGACCAAAGCAAAGAGCTGATCTGAGCACAGAGAGCAAATCCAGAAACAGAGGTGACTGGTTTGAGATACATCAGGAAAACACAAAGGCAAAAGAACAGAGCAAGAAACCGGCAGGCAGCGAGCACAGGGGAAAAGGGGAAAAGGGTATAAAGGCACCCAGGCAGGGGAGCAGGGTTTCCTAGGAGGCTCAGGACAGTGACCTTGAGCAAGGAGAGAAGGAGAAGGTGGGGCTTTCTTATTTGCATACACCAAGTACTTTCCATTGCCAAGAATAGAATTCAGTCCCATCTCCCATGTGATGAGGGAAGAGTGGTTGCACTTTCAGTTCATTCTACAAGAGTACTTTTGATGAAAGTTCCCCGGAGTATTAACTGGGGAAAACAACCCTACGGAGCTTCAGTAATAGTCACCATCATTAATTGCTATTTACAAAGGAGTCTCTGTGTTTCATCATTTGATAGCTCTCCATTTTAATTTTTTTCTTTGTGGAACTGAATCATAATTGAATGTCTCCTGATACTTGTCTTTTTGGAGTGCTTGGGGGAGTGGCATCTCTGCTGGTTTTCTTTCATCGGCAATGGAGGATACCACATCCTCAGATGAGCCTGATGGAGCAACGAGCAAATGACATTACTTTAAAACGAAATGTTCATGTCCCCTACGATTTTAGCAGCACAATTTGTTGTCTCCAAAACAGCAGCAACAATATTCTCAGTGGAACCATCACCCAGCCCCATGGGAAGAGGGTCTTAGTCATAATTCTCTATTTAGTCAACAGCCTTGATATTTACACACTTGGTTTTCTCAGGTCCAAGTTCCTCTCCTTCAATAAACATGGTGAGCGGAAATCGCCCTCCGTCTTGCCTATTTACAGGAGCCTCCATGACTACATGGCCATCAGAAAGAATGAACTCATGTTCTTTGCAGCAACACGGATGGAGCTGGAGACCATCATCCTAAGTGAACTGACTCAGAAGCAGAAAATCAAATACTGTATGTTCTCACTTATATGTGGGAGCTACATGGTCACAAAGACGGAAATAATAGACCCTGGGGACACCAATAAGGGGGGAGGGAGGAGGAGGGTGAGGGCTCAAAATTACCTGTGGAGTACGATGTTCACTCTCTGAGGAATATCATACTACTGATATGTCCCTGTAACAAACATGCATAGGTACCCCCTGAATCTAAAATAAGAATGAGGGGGAAAAAAAGCAAAGAAAAAAATTTGTAGGAGCATTTTTTTGCCTTACTTCCCCTACATTGGTTTTTCTATGGCTAATTTGAAGCTGCCAGCATGAGCCTTCAATGAGTTCTTTGTACACCTCTAAAAGTGCTTACATTCTCAGCAGTTACTGTAATCCTGCAACCAAAGAAGCCGTTGTTGATGGCCAAGATTTATTCTTCCTATAAATATGATTGAGTTCTGACACCTGGCATAATGTTTTCTTTGAGATGAGAGCCAATGTAATAAAATTCTATATGGAATAGGCTCAAAAACAAAAAATCCTGCAGATAAAATTAAAATATTTTTCAGAATACTTTAATATTTTTTCTAATTTCTTTTTGGCTACACAGTTAGTTGTACCACCTAGTTACTTCAATAGTGTTTGCTGTGCCTATCATGTAAGTTATCCGTACCCTGCTTTGGAAATGCTCACAATTCAAGTTGGAGAGTCAAACATCTACTTAACAAGATGAGTCAAGGCTACGAAAAAAACAGAAGAGACCAATTGATTCCATCCAGTCCAGAGGAGGGACAAGGAGTCAACTCTGTATGGATGACCTTCGGACTCAGCTCAGGAACTGGACCTAGAAGGATGCAGCTATCATCAGGATTTAGGAATCCAAAAATTAAAAAAAAAAAAATCAAAGCACAATGTGAGCTGATAAATAAATAAATAATTTTTAAAAATAGAGGATTTAGGAATCCAGAACTAATGGGTTTAAAGAAAAGAATCAAATACAATTCACTCACTGTTAGTTAAAATTACCACAAGGGTTACATCGAATACCCTGGTGTCTGTATTTTATGTTGTCTAAAGAATATAATTCAGTAAAACCACTGAATACTGTAAAGATGGATTCAATAGCATTCCTTCACTGAGGAGAAATCTGTAAAAGGATAGCATTTCCAAGTAACATATAGTATCTAAACACGGTTGACTTAAATGTTTTTCCCTCTATTTAAAGGCCCTCAAAGCAAAAGGAGAAGAAAAATCTTGAAAGATCTTGATTTGATTTTTTTCTTCTCTAAAAGTAAGGTTCTAGCTTTTCTTTGGAAGGGATGAGGACTTGTTTCGGTTCGTTCATTTCTCACTTGATCTAAATGTCCATGGTCAGCCCTTGTTTATCCTTGATGCTGCCATGAGCACAAATAATATAAAATGCCAATTTAATCAATCCGCTATGATTGCCTTCTTGTGTTTGGGGAATTAATAGTGGCAGGTCCTGGAAATGGATAAATGAGGCCAAATCCGAGGGCATCACTAAGTGAGCAGCGTAGAGGGCATGAGAGAGCGCAGGGGAAGACAATTAGTAGAGCATGCAAGTGCAACACAAGGCACAGAATGGAAATGAATGTTGCAAAAAGAGAAAGACAAAAATGCGATTTCTGTCCTCAGGGCATTTGCAATCTATTAGACTGAATCATACAAACCTTGACTATGTAGGTAAAATATGGCCACATAGCTACAAATTCATAGGGTTCCGCCTAACACAAGAGCTCAAGCAAGGAAGGGGCTGGGAAATTCTTTGTCAATAGTCTTCCAAGTAGCTAGAACCACAGACATGTACCACCACGCCCAGATACTGTTTAAATTTACTATAGAGATGAGGTCTCGCCAAGTTGCCCAGGCTGGTCTCGAACCTCTGGACTCAGGCAATCCTCTCTCCTCAGCCTCCCAAAGTGTTGGTATTACAAGCGTGAGCCACCACACCCAATACATCCTCTGTTTTTAAACACCTTTAAAGGTATATTTATTAATTTTTCTCCTCCAACTTCAGTTTAAAAACTTTCGAGAGAAGCAAGCAGCTCAGTAAAGTTGCCTGGCGTGTCACGAGTTGACTCCAGGTGTGGCATAAATGCACAGGCTGCAAGCCTTCTTCCTTGCAGGAAGGAATGTATATAGGATTCGAAACGTCCTTCCCTGGGGGCAGCCGCATGTGCTTTCTCCTGAGGTCTGTCATAAACTGGTATCACATGAACAGCTGATCACCTTGGAAGGCGAGCTTCCTAAGCACTGCCATGGGCTTCCAGAACATGCCTAAGGATGGCCAAGTGACGGCCAGAACCTAGTCCTGCATTACTGACACCACATGCATCTCTATGAAAGAGCAATGGAACACACACCCCAGCGGTCCTGAAAAGCTGTGTGTGAGTCTCCTGGCTGTGTGGCATTGTTCTGCTGGTTATGGACAAAACCTTTCTCCTCTCTCCAAACCAGTAGGTCATAGCCATCATTTAAGAACCTGTGTAGTGAGAAAAATTTGTCTTTTATATACACACATGCACACTTCTGTAGGGTTTGAGACAGACCCCACATCAGAAAAACAAGGCCCTTAAGCAAGTCTGAACGTGATGTCATCACTTTTTCCTTGGCTTAAACTTTATGTTGAAAGTCTCCTTTGGCCAATGAGCACATTTCTGGCAATGATTCTGGTCCAGAATACATAGAATGGCTAAGGTGAAACTTAGCAATTGTGAAATTTCCAAATAATTATAAATTTTACAGTAAAAATATCAATTTTTTTCAAATTCCATATGCTATGGGTTATAAAGTATATACTTTTAAGCTCCTTTAGGTATTACCAAACACGCACTGAGGTCCTATTAGGCTTGCATCATGCAAGGTGCTCCACATATCTGAAGAAACATCAGAAGTCAGCCTGTGTCTGCTCTTTAAGCCAGTTTTGAAACAGATTTTAAAACACTCACCTTCCAGTCGATCAGCATGAAAGGTTTAAAAAATACAAAAACAGCCGGGTGCAGTGACTTGTGCCTGTTATCCGAGCACTTTGGGAGGCCTTGGTGAGAGGATTGCTTGAGCCGAGGAGTTTGAGACCAGCCTGGGCAACATAGCAAGACCTTGTCCCTAACCAGAAAAAAAAAATCAAAAAATTAGTTGGGCGTGGTGGCACACACCTGTGGTCCCAGCTACGTGGAAGGTTGAGGCAGAATGACTGCCTGAGCCCAGGAGGTCGAAGCCGTGGTAGCTAGAATTGTACCACTGCACTTCAGTCCGACAGTGAAATTCCAACAACTCAATAAATACATACATAAAGCGGAAAGTGCTATGGACTGAATGTTCATGTCCCCCCAAATTCCTATGTTGAAAACCTCCTCTCCAAAGTGATGGTATTAGGTGGTGGGGCCCTTGGGAGTCATTGGGTTCTGTGGGTGGAGTCCTCATGAATGAGATGAGTACCCTTCAAAGAAGAGACAGGAGAAAATTTGCTTCTCCTCTCTCTCTCCTCTCCCCTCTAACACAGCAGAAGGGCGGCTGTCTGCAAACCAGGATGACTGCTCTCACCAGGAACCACATCAGCCAACACCTTGATCTTGGACATTCCCAAATTTCTGTTAAGCTACCCAGCTGACGGTGTTCTGCGAGTGTACCCTGAGCTGATGAAGACACAGAGGAACTTCAAAAATGAATAAACTCAAACATCATTGGCCAAGCCACAGACAGGCCATACCAAAGGCAGTTTAATTCCTTTTAAGACGTTCACCTCTCCTAGGACATAGCTTGCGGTAGCACATCTCAAAGGAAATGATGCAACGATTTGTTTCATAAGGGTAGGAGCCAGATGTGAACCAGCAGTCAGCAAAACTAATCACATGCATGGCAGGTGACACATCCAGGTCGGGCCTGCTTCCCCACCATTCCTGCCTGTGGTGGCAAAGAGGCAACGTGAGGCTTTTGCCTTGCTGGTAACACTCAGATGTCAAACAGATTGATTTACTTGAACTCCTAGTGGGATGAAAAGTTATGTGTCAATAGCTCGTAGGGTTTTGTGAATGCTAACGAACTGAAACTTAAGACTGTGAACTTTGGGGTGAAAAACAAGATTTTTTTAAAACCCCACAAAACAGATACCAAAGCTTTGGGTTTTGTGGGGAAAGAACTGAGGAGAGGGAAGCAGAGATAGAAAACTGGGTAAACAAAAGACTGAAACACTCAATGAGAATACAGGATTTTATTTTATTTTTTTGAGTTGGAGTCTCACTCTGCTGCCCAGGCTGGAGTGCAATGGCATGCTCCCGGCCACCGCAGCCTCGATCTGCTGGGCTCAAGCAATCCTTCTGCCTCAGCCTTCCAAGTAGCCAGAACTACAGATGCATGTTACCACACCCAGCTAATTTTTTTTTATCTATTGTAGAGATGGGGTCTCACCATGTTGCCCAGGCTGGTCCTGAACCCCCAGGCTCAGGCAATCCTCTTGCCTCGGCCTCCCCAAAGTGCTGGGATTATAGGCTTGAGCCACCGCGCCCGGCCAGGATTTTATTTTTTAAATGTTGTTTATTCATTTAGTTTGAGACAGGGTCTCACTCTGGAGTGAGTGGCATAATCAGGGCTCACTGAAACCTTGACCTCAGGGGTTTAGGCAATCCGTCCACCTCAGCCTCCCAAGCAGTTGGGACTACAGGAAGGCACTGCCATGCTCAGGGTTTTTTTTAATTTTTTTATTTTTCTGTAGAGACGAGGTCTTGCTATAATGCCCAGGCTGGTCTTGAGCAATCCGCTTGTCTCAGTCTCCCAAAGTGCCAGTATTACAAGTATGAGCCACCAGAACCGGCTGGGATTTGGGGCGGGGCGGGGGAGGTTTAAAAAACACTTGTTACGAAAGGGATGATATTGTCCCCTAGAGGTAGTTTTGGAAAAGTGAGGGAGTTGGAGGTGCCAATGATGGGCGTCTACTCCTTGGAGTGAACCTGCTGAGCGAGCCTGCTGCACAAGTCCTGCAGGCTAAAACCCTCACAAGAAACTGGCCCCAACAGCAGTTTCCAATTGCCCACCCCAAATATTCACGTAGATTAGAAAACCCAGTCTGCCATTATGAATCTATAATCTAATTTTGCTTCTTTATATATAAGCACACAGAGAATTTTTAGCCCAGTTTTAATATGCTTTGCGTTTTTTAGGAAGGTAGTTAGAGGATTCTATAAATGGAAGGAAGTCTGTATAGCAAAGTGATTGTGAGCAGACTTTTTTTTTTTTTTTTTTTTTTGAGTCAGGATCTCACTCTGTCGCCCAGGCTGGCAAGATCATGGCTCACTGCAGCCTCGACCTCCTGGGCTCAGGCGATACTTCCATCTCAGCCTTCCAGATAGCTGGGACTACAGGCATGCACCACCATGCCTGGCTAATTTTTTTTTATTTTTTGTAGAGACAAGATCTTGCTATGTTGTCCAGGCTGGTATGGAACTCCTGAGTTTAAGGGATCCTCCCACTTCAGCCTTCCAAAGTGCTGGGATTACAGGCATGAGCCACTACGCCTAGCCCTAACTGCTTTCATTTTAATCCCAGCTCTTCCATCATTAGAAGATAACTAGGATGACCAGTAGATAACCCAGTTATCACTCTCATATGTAAAATGAATCACAGTAGTACTCATCTCATAAAGCCTTTAGGTAAATATTTAGAATGATGCAAGGCACACAGCAAGCGCTTATGAGTGAAGCCATTAAGAACTTCCATTTTGCCTAGAACTGATCAAGAACTGGCCACACTTTAAAAATCTTATTGCTGACATCAATCCTGGTTCTGGTACTGAATTGCCATGTAGCAGGCCTATGTTGGTCTGCATTAATAATTGCATGCTCATGGTGATTTATATGTATACATACACACACACCAAGTATGTGCCTTGTTTCACTATTTCATTACATCTTTTTGTTTGTTTTTAGAGACAGGGTCTTGGTCTGTCGCCCAGGCTGGAATACAGTGGCATGATCATACATCACTGAAGCCTTGACCTTGAGGGCCCAGGCAATCCTTCCACCTCAGCCTCCCAAGGAGCTGGGACTATAGGCATGCACCACTGAACCTGATACTTTTTTAAATTTTCTGTACAAACAGGGCTCTTAGTATGATGCTCGGGCTGATCATTATTTCATGACATCTTATAATCATGCCAGAGAATCTACATATCAAAGTGATTATGTCATTATAAAATAGTTGTTCATATTCAGTTAGGACATTATATTGATGTGTATGTTTAGAGGCTGGTTATATTTCTGGCTAGCTTCATTTCAGAATAGTAAATGGAATGATCTTTTTATGTATGACACTAAGTTCTATCACCCATGATCTTCATTTGATGATTATAAGTACTGTTATAAAATATTTATTATAATAAGGGTAGGCCAGGCTCGGTGACTCTGCCTATAATCCTAGCACTTTGGGAGACCGAAGTGAGTGGATTGTCTGAGCCTGAGGGTTCAAGACCAGTCCAGGCAACTTGGTGAGACCTCGACTCTACAATAAATCAAAAATTAGCCGCGTGTGGGAATGCGCACCTGTAGTTCCAGTTACTTGGAAGGCTGAAGCAGAAGGATCGCCGGAGCCCAGAGGTCGACGCTGGGGTGGCCATGAGTGTGCCACTGCACTCCAGCCTGGGCGACAGAGTGAGACTCCAACTCAAAAAAATATAGGGATGGCTGTTGAGTTGGGTCTGGTAGGATTACAAACCACTGTTTTAAAGTGTCATGTCAAAAAGTGTCATCTTGCATCTTCCTATGTGAACACAGGTAAACCTGGATTACTATTGAGGTAAACAGTTTTGATTCATTTCTAAAACATTCATATTAAACTACTGTTTCTGTATTTCAATAGTACAGGTTTGCAATTTTTTTAGCAGCAATATAGTGTACAAACACAATTCACAAGAAAATCCCAAATAAAAGTAAAAATCAAGCTGCAGAGGCTGACTGAAGGTAGAAGGCCCCAGAAACTTCTCTGGCTGCTCCTGGGACTTCAGGGAACAGAGGCCGAAGAGCATCCTTCGGGTGGGTACCGTGCAGGGCTAAGACTGATGGCTGAAAATTCCTCTTGAGGACTGCTATTCAATTCACAAGTGGTATTTTCTCCAAGAACAGGGGCTAACCTTCTAGCTGAGACCTCCAAAGCTATTTGACTCGTTATGCAGTGGGACCACAGCGCCAGGAGCCCTCCCCAAAATCCAGGGAGTGAGAGGAAGCCCGGTCACCCACTTCCCAGGCGTAGAGCCAGCTCAAGCTAACAGTAAAACGGGCAGGGCTGGCTCGCCTGCTTTTACAGAGCTCCTCCTTGCCACCAGTGCCTTCCGCTGGGCCTCCTCACCCCACGCCCCGCCTTATCGTGTGCCAAAAACCCAGTGAGTCACACCCTCCAAGCCCCCTGGCATCTCCCATAAAAGACTCGGATCTTCACCACAGTTCCTTGCAGGCTGGCAGGAGAATAGACTGACTGAATGTGGTCCCACCAGAACGTGGGTGGCTGCTAGTTCCTCTAACCCCAACAGAGGCATTTACAGGGAGGATGTTTCCTAACTCCAGGGAATCTCTCGTGGTTGAATTCTAGGCAGCTCCGCAAAGTGACCGATTCCAGAAGCATGTGAGAGGGTATTTTGGGGTAGGGGATAACAGTTCTGTTTAAAAATACACCTTGGGAAATTCCCCTCATAGAGTTTTCCTTGACACCGGCATCTTCAACGTCTCCATTTCCAATCCATAAAATTCCAAAATGCAGGGGAGGGTTTATTTTTGGTTTTTATTTTATTTTATTTTATTTGAGTCAGAGTCTCTGTTGCCCAGGCTGGAGTGCAGTGGCACAGTCAGGGTTCACCAATGCCTCGACCTCCTGGGCTCAAGCTATCTTCCTGCCTCAGCCTCCTGAGTAGCTGGGACGACAGGTAGATGCCACCAGGCCTGACTAATTTTTCAATTTTTTTGTGGTGATGAGGTCTTGCTATGCTGACTAGGCTGATCTCGAACTCTTATTTTTATAACCATAGCACCCTGCTGGCAACAACCATGGGGTAATTTGCTAATCTGAAAACACCCTGAACACTCCGTTTCACTAGCTTCATGTAGGACGCAAAACAGAAATATTTCAATTACATGTGACTAAGAGTAAGAAAAATATACAACTATATTTAAAACACTTAAATTAACAAGATAGTACTTTTCCATTCTAACAAAATATCATACATTCAGTTTAAACAAGAGTTAATATCCAGACACACTTTTTCAAAATAGCAGGTGCTAGTTGAAAATTAGTGACCGTGAGGCTTTCCAAGATATATCTAATCAGCAAAATGTGTACAATTTTAAAGAATTGTACATTTTTTCCCCCTGGCGAATAATCAACAGGTCAAAATGCAAAATGACATATCTCTCATAAACCTAAATCTTGTTGCTTCACTTTTCTGAATGATACTTTGGCTGTCAGCAGATCTTATAGCTTCTTTTCCCTTAAAGACAATAATATATAACAACGAAAGTGACACCCCTCACAAATAACCATAAACTTCCTTGTGTGTAACAAGCCCTATCCAAATGTGTTCATGCTGTTTCTGTAGTCACTGACCTATCCCAAAACCACTGTGAAGAAAGGGTTCAACCAAGTGTAACAGACCTACACCCAACATCTCTCAACACCTTAGCTTTGAAACAGCGTAGATATTTGTCACATGTTATTTCAAAGTCACAGCTGCTACACTTACAAATAGGATATATAGTTTTACAACTCAAAACAAAAACGTTTTCTCCACTGGCTTTTTCAGGTAAAGCTGGACCACCAACAGACACATCTGTGTTACAACAGCCACCAATTTTAGTCCCTCTCTCCCATTAAAAAAAAAAAAGGAAGGATGCCACCAGTCCCTTACAATGACATTTCTGGCCAAGACTCCAATTTCTAGAGTGTTCCACCTCTGGGGAAGCAAGAAAAGTAGGTTCCACCCTTATTCCTCCGTGTCCCTAAAGCCACCCAAGATCCTCTGCATGTGTCCCCCATCTGGTTACTTTCAACTTCTGAGAAGGGCAGTATACAACTTTCCAAAAAAGAGAAAAAAAAATGGCTTAAGGTCACTACATAATACTGCGGCTGAACAAGGAGAGGCTGTCCTCTGCAGAAGGAAGGCACTTGGGAGAGGAGCCAGGAGGGAGGCCAAACAGGGCAGCCTCAGTGAGTCAACAGTTTCAGGCGAGTAAACCAGCTGACCAGGAGGGACGGCTCCGTGGACGAGGACTTGGTGGCCGAGGACATGGGTTTCTTTTTGGTCCCTTCCTCCTGGAATGGAATCGTGGCGCTGCTGTGAAGATCGGAGTTAATGTAGCACCTGCTGCCTCGAATGTAGTCTGCACCCCGGACCAGATGCCGCTCCGTCGTGGGTCTGGAGAGCCGGTATGGCGGAGAAGCGCTCTCTTCGATGGTGGGGGGAATCCGCTCGTTACTGAAATAACGGCAAAGGGCGTCTTCCCCTGTTTCCAGACAAAGCCCACAGTGTGTGAGAATAAACAACTTGGCTGGGCATGGTGGCTCATGCCTGTAATCCCAGCTCTTTGGGAGGCAGAGGCGAGAGGACTGCCCTGAACCCAGGGGTTTGAGACCAGCCTGGGTAACTTGGCAAGACCTCATCTCTACAGTAAGTTTTTAAAAATTAACCAGGTGTGGTGGTGCATGCCTGTAGTCCCAGCTACTCGGGAGGCTGAAGTGGAAGGATTGCCAGAGCCCAGGAGGTGGAGGCTGTGGTAGACATGATTATGCCACTGCACTCCAGCCTGGGTGACAGAGTGAGACTCTGACAAAAAAAATAATAATAACATAAAATAAAATAACCAATTCATTGCATAATGTTGTTGGAAGGGCCCTCAGCCACCCAGACCCATGCTGCCACTCTGATGGCGAGCAGCATACACTTCTCTCCTCCCTGGGTGGACCACAAGGCCTCACATGTGCCTAAGCTTACCACTGGGTGTTAGAAAGCAGATATGGAAGAGGCCCCTCCTCCTTTAGGCTGCTGTAGCCCCTGAGAGGTGGCAAAGGACAGAGAGCATCAGAGTCCAGACCCTTTTTTTTTGAGTCGGGGACTTACTCTGTCGCCCAGGCTGTAGTGCAGTGGCACGATCATGGCTCACCACAGCCTCGACTACCTAGGCTCAGGCAATCCTTCCACCTCAGCCTCCTGAGTAGCTGGGACTACAGGTGTGTACCACCAAACCCAGCTGGTTTTTTGAAATTTTGTAGAGACAAGGCCTCATGATGTTGCTGCCCAGGCTGGTCTCGAACTCCTGAGTGCAAGCAATCCTCTCATCTCAGTCACCCAAAGTGTGGGATTACAAGCATGAGCCACTGTACCTGTCCCAAGAGCCTATACCTCTCATCCAGTGTAAGAATTTTCATAATTTCACTTGAAATAAAAAAATAAAGAAAGTCATATGATCGTCTCAAGCTCTCCTCCTTCCATCTGTCTTGCTCAGTCACCTCTGGGAGAAGCTCATACCTCCAGAGCAAGACTGCTACTCCTGCAGTACCCCCAGGGGGCACTGAAAAAGGTGGGCTGCCTCTGCCTGTCACTTTAAATGAAGGACAGGAACTATTCTTCAGTGGATGAGGATCAAAGATTTTAATGCCCTGCCCTAAATGCCAGTAGACCCTCTGGGCTGGAGGGGGTGAAGTATTAAGAAAATGAATAGGGTCACGCACGGTGGCCCATGCCTGTAATCCCAGCACTTTGGGAGGCTAAGATGGGAGGCTCACTTGACTGTAGGCATTCAGGACTAGCCTGGGCAACAGAGTGAGACCCTATCTCTAAATAAAAAAGAAAAAAAGAGAGAAATTAAATAGAAACTTAAAATGCAGGACATTTCAACATTTAGCTTTTTATTATAATTACTTTTTTTTTGGAGAAATAGGGTCTCACTCTGTTGTCCAGGCTAGAGTGCAATGGCTCACTGTAACCATCATAGCTCACTGTAACCTCAAACTCCTGGGGATCAAATGATCCTCTTGCCTCAGCCTTCCAATGCTAGGTATGAGCCTAGCATTCTTTTGACCCAGAAATTAGACTCCCCCAAATCTGCAAAGATATATGCTATACAAGAATGCTTATGGAAATATTTATAATTGGAAAAAAAAACCAACCTAGATTTCTAACAGTAGCATAATGTGCAAATAGGTGCTACAGCTATAAGAAGGCACACCAATGCAGCTATATAAAAAAAAATATTCTAGACAACATTCACTTTATAGATTATAACTGAACCTCTATCTCTTCCAGTTTGCACATTTTTCTAAGTGTATCAGTGTAAATATTGGAATAACTGGAAACACAATTACATTCACAGTGATTATTTCCAGGTTAGAGAAGCATATTCCAGCTGTTTCATTTTCTCAGGCTTTCTAGATGTTTTTCAATGTACTTGTTTTGTAATCAAAGGGAAAAAGTCAAGTTCCCACTATCAAAAATAGTGGGATTGTATAAATCTATGTGAAATGTCCAGAATAGGCAAATCTATAGACACAAAGTAGGTTAGTGACTGCCAGGACCTGGAGAAGGATGGAATTGGGAGTGACTGTTCAAAGGGACGGGGTTTCTTTTTGGGGTGATGAAAATGTTCTGGAATTAAACAGTGATAATTTATGCACAACTCTGTGAATACACTAAAAGCCACCTAATTATATACTTTAAAAGGATAAACTTTATGATGAGTATATCCTGGTAAAACTGATATTTGTTTAAGTGACTGTGCAGATAGATACTGTTTAGCTAAAATCATCATGCAAGAACAATGTGGAAGGAGGAGTCGGGGGAACAGGTGTTTTTTCCATTTTTCAATTTCATACTCTCCAGCCTATATACTTCCTCTCTCAATAATGAAAGAAAGAAAAGGCTAACTCTGGGCTTGTCGGGATGGCAATGAAATGTTAACATTCTCAAGTCTAAACAAAGGACAGCCCTGCCACCTGCTGACTGCTCCACAGATACTCACATGGTAACTAACAGAATCCTAAGCCATCTCCACTTTAGCATGATCCAGGTGATAGGGGTACTCAGGCAACAAATTCTGTTTTTATTTTTTGAGGTAAGGTCTCACTCTGTTACCTGGACTAGAGTGCAGCAGTACAATCATGACCTCCTAGGCTCAGGTGATCCTTCCGCCTCAGCCTCCCAAGTAACTGGGACTATAGGCATGTGCCACCACGCCCATCTAATTTTTTGAATTTTAGAGAAACAAAGTCTCGCTATGTTGCTCAGGTTGGTCTCAACTTCCTGGGCTCAAGCGATCCTTTCTCCTCAGCCTCCCAAAGTGCTGGGATTATAGGCATGAGTCACGGCACTGGCCTTTACCCAGTCCCTAGGAGATGTCAGGGGTTGATCCCTTTGAAAGAGTCTCCAGAATTTTTTTTTTCCCTTTTACTATCTAAAGTCTATTGCACTTTTAACTTTTCACCTGCTCTTTGTTTCAACACTGAAAAAACAATGTTATATTCTGCTAGTATTGATAATCAGAAGTAATCTGGCTAAAAAAATAAGAATATTTTACATGTCCCTCAAGATTAGTGTAATAACCAGTAACTTTGATTACAGCATGAATTAAACACAAATTTCTTTTTTTTTTTTTGAGTAGGAGTCTCACTGTTGCCCAGGCTGGAGTGCAGTAAAACGCTCACGGACACCACAGTCTTGACCTGCTGAACTCCAGCGATCCTTCTGCCTCAGTCTTCCAAGTAGCTAGAACTATAGGCATGAGCCACCACACCCGGCTAATTTATTTATTTCACTTATTGCAGAGATGAGGTCTGGTCAAGTTGCCCAGGCTGGTCTCAAACCCCTGAGCTCAGGCAATCCTCTCACCTCCGCCTCCCAAAGTACTGGGATTACAGGCATGAGCCACTGCACTCAGCTATATATTTCTTTTCAGCAGTAATTATTCTCCAACACAAGAAGGATTTGGAAGAAAGAAATTCATGTTTGTTCATCAGAAAACAAAAGACTCCAATAATGGTAGTCATAAAATTTAGGATAAGATTGTTTAATGAATAATTTATTTTTACTTGCTTAAAAATTAGACTATTAAAGTCTACAGCCTTTTATTTATTTGTTTGTTTATTTGTCAGGGTCTGACTCTGTTACCCAGGCTGGAGCCATGGCAGGATCACGGCTCACTGCAGCCTTGACCTCCTGGGCTCAGGCGATCCTTCTGCCTCAGCCTCCCAAGCAGCTAGGACTACAGGCATGTGCCATCATGCCCAGCTAATTTTTTGATTTTGTGTAGGTCTCCCTGTGTTGCCTAGGCTGGTTTTGAATTCCTGGGCTCAAGCAATCCTCTTGCCTTGGCCTCCCAAAGTACTGGGATTATAGGCATGAACCATCGTGCCCATCCACTACAGCATTTTTTATAGCACACAATGCTGATTTGAGTATTTACAATCACTCACTAGGATTATGTCATCTTGCTATTCTAGAAGTAAGCCGGCCCTTATGGATCTTCAGCAGTTGTGATTTTATAGGCGAGAAAATAGAACTCAGAAAGGCCACATACTCTGTCTAATTATTATAACACATTTTGGATTAGAGCTGAAACCAGGGTCTGGGTCTTTCTGGGTCTTTCCACTCCCTGCCTGGTGATGCTTGGTTTGCTTGGATTAAACGTACCTTTCCGGCCATGACCTCGAGGTCTGGCGAATGGATCCACAATCCCCATCCAATTCCCATCTGCAGGCATGGACAAAGGCCGGGGCTTGCCTTCAGAGGAACAAGAAAGAAGAGGACAAGGCCAATGAGTTTGGGGACTTGAGTGGCTCCTTCTATGTATAAGTTAGACCCCACAACATGACGCCCACTTACGCAGAAGCAATACATGTTTTAAAACAAGGCAAGTATTTTAAAGCACTGAATTTCCATAGCGAGCAGTCAGGACACCGGCACGCCCAACTTGAGTCCGGGAGTTTACAGAGCAAAGCAACTCCAAAGTTAAAACCCAAGCACTGAGAGTTAAAACCGTAACATGATCTCACCCAGCTCAGCCTAGCTGCCAGGCAGAGTAATGACTCAACAAGGCTTCGCTTTACAGAGATGAATACAGTTCTCATACTTAGAATTTCATTGAGGTTTATGTTTTCTCTGGATCACCCTTTAAGTATGCCAGATTCATCCAACAGTTTCCAACGAACGAAGGGGGCGGGGAAGAGAAGAGAAGGCCAACACAGAACAAAACAAACACTCAGAAACTTACCATAAGAGGGTGTTTTCTCTCTCATTTTTGTGGGCAGAATATTGGTTTCCACCGAGTACCCAGGCAACTGATCTGAATCGGCAATGGTGAATCTCCGTCTCCGGCTTTCCTGGTCCAAGAAGGAATTCGGGGACTCTGAGCCTTTAGGAGCAGGTGGTGGTTGTTTACATTTACCGATTCCTCCATAAACAAAACTCCCATTCTCATCCCTGGAAAAGAATGTACAAAATAATTAAGTTACTTACAAAGATTCTCTCATACTGAAGTGTTCTAGGCATCATGCTACCTCCAGCACACATAAGAAATGTCGAATGCTCCTTTTCTAACTGGAGTAAAAGTGTTCCTTTTTTTCAACCTCAATTGCCCTTCAAGTACATACAGATCCTGTAAAATAAGGACCAATATCATGAGCCTAGTTAAATTTTTGTCTATGTATGTCTAAACAAGTATACCTTTGAAAAAATAGTGCTAGTCTTCCTGTCATCTGGCCTGTAGCTGAATCTCTTCACAGTAGCAATCACATGTTAGTATGACCTAGCAAACCGTTTTTCTCATGCCAGAAGTAGCATCTCTCTGCCAAGATCCAGCAAAAAAGACTCTTGATGTACAATGAAGTTGTAAGATTTGAACATTGTGTTTAAAAATACAAAGCAGTCTCTGGAGTGACCAGTGGAGAGTGACTCTCTTCTGAACTAAATATTACAGACACTGGCAAAAGTTGGGTCGCTGATTTCCATCCTCATTCTAAGTATCCGTTCATAATAAAGCTGAAAATTAATTTCAGTGGCGTCCAAGTTGCCAACTGGTTTAATTGTTTGCATTTAGTAAATTCCATTAGATAATCAGCATAAAAACTACTAGACAAAATACAGAATCAACTGAGTCTCAAAGCAATCCAGTGATCAGCCTTGCTTGTGTGTGGTATCCCCAGGTGGGCCTGGCATCCACTTACTCTTCCCACCAAAGAGATCTTCTACCCCTTGAAACCTGGCATACAACTCCCTACTCACAACTCCTTTATGACTCACTACTTCTTTCTTTGAAATCCATTTGCATTGCTATTTCTCAGAAAATCCTTCATTAGTGGTGTGTGTGCCCTCTCAAGACTGTCTCCTTGAAGTAGTTTAATCCAGTTCCCCTCCCCTTCTTTTTTTAATTTTTTGAGTTGGAGTCTCATTCTGTCATCCTCCTGGTCTCAGGTGATCCTTCCACTTCAGCCTCCCAAGTAGCTGGAACTACAGGTGTGCACCACCACACCTGGATAATTTTCATCTTTTTTGTAGAGACAAGTTCTCAATATGTTGGCCAGACGAATCTGAAACTCCTGGGCTCGAGCAGTCCTCCCACCTCGACCTCCCCAAGAGCTGGGATTACAGGCATGAGCCACTGTGCCCAGCCCAGTGCCTTTTCTAACCCCAGGTCCCTTTTCCCTCACCATGTACATATCCGTTTTCTTGCCACTCCCCCTCTCTGAGGCTCAGACAAGAACATTTCAGGTCAAGGGGAGGCATCTCCCTACAGCTTCTGATAGAACAGTCCACATACTGGTCTTCACTGAAACTCTGCGCTCTCCATATGCAGACACCACGACTACCTGCAGCTTTAAACACACTTAAGATCCCGTGAGCCAGGCTGTCCTGATCACTTACGGGAAATTCTCTCCATGCGGTAATGAGTTCTGAGTAAACCAAGACTCAAGAAAGAGAAAACCAATGTCAAACATTCTCTGTACCTAACACAGAAGAAACACAAGGAAAGCAAATAGCCTAGCTTCCAACAAAAATCAGCACAAAAAATACTCCTAGGCCAGGTGCGGTGGCTCAAGCCTATAATCTCAGCACTTTGGGAGGCCGAGACGAGAGGTGGTCTGAGCCTGCGGGTTCGAGACCAGCCTGAGCAACATGGTGAGCCCTTATCTATACAATAAGTTAAAAAATTAGCTGGGCATGGTAGCGTGCGCCTGTAGTTCCAGCTACTTGGAAGGCTGAGGTGGAAGGATGGTGAGAGCCCAGCAGGTCGGAGCTGGGGTGGCCGGGAGCATGCCACTGCACTCCAGTCTGGGCGATGGAGTGAGATCCCCAACTCAAAAAAGTAATTAATTAATTTAATTAAGTCAAATGTCACCGGAATGAATTCAGCCTGAATTTTGTCTTATGAAATATTATAGCATAATTACATATTTCCCAATTTATTTTTGAACAACTGAATAAGACACTGGTGGTTCTCTAGAGGCAAAACTGAATCTGCCTTGTATCAGATGGTAACTCAGGTCCAAGCACTCAGGAAATGTAAGCCAAATACCTGGACCAGATTCTCTCGTTTTATCAGCATATGCAGATGTGAAGTGATCAGCCTGGATCACTCCTAAATTGTCCCCTGCCATCTATATACCATGTTTATCATGCCATGTAGCATTTAAGACAGCCTTTAAGAAAGCAACTTACTTTAAGAATTTATTTCTTATATATTTATTTTTAGAGACAGGGTCTAGCTCTGCTGACCAGACTGGAGTGCAGTGCAGGGGTGGGATCATAGCTCACTGCAGTCTCAAACTCCTGGGCTTCAGCTATCCTCCCACATTAGCCTCCCAAGAAACTGGTACTACAGGCATGAGCCACCTTGCTCAACTAATTTTTTACTTTTATTTTTTATAGAGACAGGATCTTACTATGTTGTCCAGGCTGGTCTCAAACTCCTGGCCTCAAGTGATCCTTCTGCCTCAGTCTCCCAAAGTGTTGGGATTACAGGCATGACCCATGGCACCTGGTCAATCACACTTTATAACAGCAGTTTCAAGTTCATCCCTGTCACGCTGCAGTTCAGCAACTTCCTCTCTCAAGATCCTCATGGTCTTCACCCTACTATTGAAAATCTATGCAAACAGGAAACAAGTACACCATGAAAACTGATTATCAACGTACCGGGGTGAGTAGGGAACGGAGGGCGGAGGAGGAATGTAAAGACCCATGATGGCCGGCTTCTCCTTCTTCAGTGAGGTATCCATGGTGCTTTCAGGGGACTGGGTTGTCGTGGGAGGAGGCGAGGTCTGCAACAGGAACGTGACAGTGCCAGAGAGGAGGTCAACTCGGAGGTCGTTCTTAGAGGACCTTCCCCCCCAAACCAACACCAGCCCCATGCATGACAGGGATCCAGGTCATTCTTGTGTGTACAGATATCAGCAATGCTTACCTTGTGTCCTACCATGAAACACTCAGAATGAACTGAGGGGTCTGAAAGACCAGACGCATAGTGGTAAGAAGCAGAGGCTCAGGCCCAACCACTCAGGAAATATATGCTGAAAACACAGGCCAGATTCTCTGGTGTTATCAGCATATGGAAATATGTGAGGTGATAAAAAATAAGCCAGGGTTATAATTCCAGTTCTGAGCAAATCACTTAAACATCGGTACCTCAATTTCCTCCTCTGTGAAAGAGGGACACTGACAACACCTCTCATATAGAGTTATAGCCAGGATTAGGTAAGTTACTTCATGAAAATCACTAGCAATGCTACTATTAACTAGGAATATGGTCTTGGAATGCTGGGTGTGATCCTAGCTGTACTTCTTTAACTTATTATTATTATTATTATTATTATTATTATTATGGTCTCAAGCCATCCTTCTGCTTGGGCCTCCCAAAGTGCTATGATTACAGGCATGAGCCACCAAACCTGGTTTTTTTTTAATATATATATTTTTAAAATTTATTTTCTAGCTGTATTTCTTATTAATTGTGCATTGTTGAGCAAATCACTCAACTTCTCTGTGTCTCATCTATAAAGTGGAAATAAATAGGGACAAAAATGTTATCAACACAGGGTGTCAGTGAAGATTGAGATAACACATGTAGAGGGTTCGAGATACTTTTTTCCATAGTAAGTACAAAACTTTATACTGTTTAATTTAGTACTATCTATATATACACATGCATACAAGTTAATTTAAAAAATTTAAAATCCATACAGCTAAATTTTTTCTTGAGTCAGAGTCTCACTCCATCACCCAGGCTGTAGTGCAGTGGCATGATCATGGCTCACTGCAGCTTCAAACTCCTGGGCTTAAGCGATCCTGTAACCTCAGCCTCCCAAGTAGCTGAGACCACAGGTGTGTGTGCCAACATGACCAGCTATTTTTTTTTTTTTGTAGAGATGAGGTCTCACTATGTTGCTGAGGTTGGTCTCTAATTCCTGGGCTCAAGCAATCTTCCCACCTCAGCCTTCTAAAGTGCTGGAATTACAGCTGTGAGCCACCATGCTCGACTGTAGTTTAATTTTCATTATGCAATCATTATCAAAGAATCTGTTTTTGAAAAATTTGTGTGAACTTTCAATCTTATTTTTTCTACAGTCTAACAATGACAGCAATGATAAATCTTTTGTGGTTGGTAAAGGAACAGCAAGGGAATCTTAGAGTCAAGGCATGTAAATGTTGGGTAACGGCCAGTGAGATTGTGCTAGGCCTTGGGCAGACATAAAAAAGTTACCTCTAAACTCTGCCTAGCCTGGGCTGTGATGAAAAATATCCCTGAAGCGAGACTGTGAACTGAGGATTAGAAGGACTGAACAGCCAGTGTGAGGGAGCCAGAAGTGACCACCAGGAGAATCACAGAGTGACAGCTCATTTTCAGCTAAGAGACTGAGTCACAGAGAGATAGGGACTTAACCCCCCCATACCTGAGACTTCAGCTACTAATGCACAGTCTGTCCATTCTACTCCATATGTAACCAATTCACATCGTAATATGTCAACCTTGGACCACATCTGAAAACATGAGGCCAGGATCCAGTCTTTCAAGTAAGCTGAAGTATCCCCTCAGAATAGAAACTCCCTGGAAATTCAAACCCTGAGGATTACTTTCACATCAATCACCCTCAATGACCAGGACTGTGGTGTACCCACAGAATGATGGACACCTTTTCATGGCAGGATGACACTCGTGATGCTGAAAGCATTCAAGAGCTCCCTTCTGGGAACAGAGAGCCCCCGGGTATACAGGGCACTGAAGAAGAAACCTCAGAGAAAGACCCAGGGCGGGGCCTAAGCAAGACCACAGAGTATTTGTCTTCCAGAGTTTACATTCAAAAAATATCCTGGAGATATCGCAAGAACCCCTGGAAGTAAGCCGTAAAACAGTCTCTGACTTTGATGGTGATGATCTCCCCATGTCATGAGCAAAACAAAGTGTGTCTCTCTCACCATCGCCTCTTCCCCAAACTGCACGGTTAGTGGACCTTGGCAGGAAAGTAAGCAACCCCAGTGAAAGTGGAAGAGTGTCCCTTTTTAAATGAATTTCCAGAAATCAAGAGACTAACACTAGCCTGCCCTTTTTTTGTTGTTGTTTTGGGTTTTTTTGTAGGTTTTTTGAGTCAGAGTCTCACTCTGTCACCCAGGCTGAAGTGCAGTGTTACAATCACCACTCACCTCAGTCTCGACCTCCTGGGCTCAGGTGATCCTTCCACCTCAGCCTCTCAAGTAGTTGGGATTAAAGGTGCACACTACCCTGCCTGGCTCGTTCTTCATATTTTTTGTAGAGATGAGGTCTTGCCATGTTTCCCAGGTCAGTCTCAAACCCAGGGGCTCAGGCAATCCTCTCACCTCTGCCTCCCAAAGGGCTGGGATTATAGGTATAAGCCACCAAGCCCAGCCAAGTCAGTTTGTCTTTATCACCATAGACCGTCAATTCCTTTATTATTTTTTATTTTTAGTTTTTTAGAGACAGAGTCTTGCTCTGTTGTCCAGACTAGAGTGCAGTAGCCTCTAATCATGGCAGCCTCAAATTCCTGAGCTCAAGTAACCCTAGATGATAGGTGTGTGCTATCACTCTCGGCTAATTTTTTAAATTTTGTGTGAGACGAGGCCTCACCATGTTGCCCAGGCTGGTCTCAAACTCCTGGTCTCAAGCGATCCTCCCACTTTAATCCTCCCAAAGTGCTAGGATTATAGGGTGAGCCACTGTGCCTGGCCTAGACTGACAATTTTAAATATAATGTCTAAGCAATCACATGATATATCTCTCTACTAGGTGAACTGTTCCCACCACCCCCATCCTGCCTTGGTAATAAAGCACCACTAAAGACTCAACCCCATGTAGTCTCTCTCAGATTAGTGAACAAGCTGAATACAGTAATATAAGTACAAGGTGGGACCAAAACATAACTGAAATTATTTTTGGGGACCCTTGTAGTACAGGCTTCCCCTACTAGATAAGTGTTCAAGGAATCCATCAGCACCAGCATACTAACTAGTGTTGTTGTGAGAGGCTGCGTTCAGCTTCAGTGCGTTTTTTAAAGAGATTCTTTCAATGCATGTGCTTGTTTCATGATGTGTGATTCACGAGCGCACCTGCCGGCCCTGCACTGAGTGTTCAGCAGTTTTGGACCAAAAATGGCATGGCCCTCATGCCCCACTCTCCCTATTCACCTGATCTCACTGACTCCCAGTAACTATTTTTGTTTCCCGAGATGAAAAAAGTCCTCAAAGGGAAACATTTTGCCGATGTGGAAGAGGTGAAACAAAAACAGCATCAAAATTGACAAGTTCAAAAATTGTTCAAAAATTTGAGCAGTGGATAAAGCATCCCTATAGACATACTGCATCAAACAGAGAGTATCTGAAGGTGACTGAAGTTTAAACATGTAAGAATAAATACACAATTTCTTATAAATAGATTCTGGGTTTTGGGGGGCTCCGCCCTTTTTTTGAGTTGGAGTCTCACTCTGCCACCCAGGCTGGAGTGCAGTGGCACACTCACGGCCGCCACCACAGGCTCGACCTGCTGGGCTCAGGTGATCCTTCTGCCTCAGCCTTCCAAGTAGCTAGAACTTCAGGCACACGCCACCACACCTGGTTAATTTTTTTATTGATTGTAGAGATGAGGTCTCGCCAAGTTGACTAGCTGGTATTGAACCTGTGGCCTCAGGCAATCCTCTCACCTCAGCCTCCCAAAGTGCTGGGATTATAGGTGTGAGCCACCACGCCTGGCTGGGGCCCTCCCTTGTATGTATTTGAAATGAGAAAGGAAAAGGACTAGAATAAACTTTTTGCAATAATGGAAATATCTATATCCACAATGTCCTATACGGCAGCCACCAGCCATACATGAATATTCAGCATCTGAATGTGGTTAGTGATGAACTTTCAATTTAATTATTTTAATAGTCATATATGGTTGGTTGCTACTACACTGTTCTATGTAGCTCTAGAATTTATATGTTCACATAAGCAGGATTAGAGGTCTGTGTTATATACAAGCAAACTCCTGAAACCAGTCCCTTTTAATTTTGGCGGGGGCAGAGATGAGGTCTTACTATGTTGCCCAGGCTGGTCTTAAATTCCTAGGCTCAAGCTCCTACCTCAGCCTCTCAAAGTGCTGAGATTAAGCCCCCATGCCAGGCCTACCTTCATATTTTAGTTGTTTTTTTTTTTAAACAAACCAGACACTGGCCTGTGTTCATGTGTGATGCTAGTTGAGGGTTTACAGTGAGTAAGATACCTGCACGAGCGGTGGCTTCCAGCGGAGGTTTTTCAGGGGAGCAGGAGTGAAGTTGAAAGACCCGGTAGGGCGTTTCTTAAGCAGTAACACGACTCCTGTGGGATTCTCTCTCAATTTCTTCACTAGATTTTTTAGTTGCCACCCCACCTTCAAAGAAAGAAAATGAAGAAGGAGGACTTGCTCATGAATAATGAAAAAACAAGTTTACAAATTTATGTCAAGGAAGTCAAAGTTGGGAGGAAACAGAAACCAATAGGCAGACACGGATATTATGTTCAGGCAAGCACTATGCAAGATAGTGGGAAACAGGATATGAACTGCACATTTTTAAAAACTTAAAATGGATTTCATTTTATTAAACTTTCTATTCAATTTAAATAAAGCATTTAGTTAAAAGTTCTAAAGGGGGAAATTCAGTCTCAATAAACAAACTCACCACAGTTTGTCGATTAACTTGAATGACTTCGTCACCTGCATGAATCTTCTGAGATCTGTCTGCAGGAGACTGCACAGAAATAAAATAAAATTTTAAAAAACCTGTCTTAATTTTTAAACCCATTACTTTCTGTTCCTACTACTTCTTTCCTTCTTCTGTAGACAGCTAGCAACGGAAACAAAATGTTCTCAGGAACAATACAACAATGTACCTTTAGTCCCCTGAGACTACATAGCATATGGGACCTAATGTGAACACTGTGTCATCCATTTTCCTAGTGTCTGTTACAACCAATCATCTCTCAGTTAGAACAGCCAGGCTCATCTAATTTATCAGGGAGAGTCTGAACACACCATCAAATTAGCTGATAAAAGCTATCTAAAAAACACCTAACACATATCCCTATCAAAATTAATCTTGTAAAAGCTGATCAACAGTTGAACATGTAATTAATCAAAATTAATCTTGTAAAAGCTGGTCAACGATTGAAACCTGTGAAAGGCACAGGTAACTGACAGTTATTTTTTAAAGATCATCTTTGTTACTCTGTCATCCTATTTCCTTATTAAAACTATATCTTATTTTCATTCCATCTTTTTTTACATTCTATTGCAATTTTATTCAAATAGAAAGTTGGTGTCAACAGAAATTTCTTTAAATAACTTATTTTTCATTTTCAGATTAAATTTCTAAAAAATGAGTTTTCAGTATCAAAACAAAGTTCAAGGCCAGGCACATGCCTGTAATCCCAGCACTTTGGGAGGCTGAGGTGAGAGGATTGCCTGAGCCCAGGGATTCAAAATCAGCCTGGCAGCATGGCGATAACTCGTCACAATAAATCAAAAATTAGCTGTGTGTGGTGGCATGTGTCTGCAGTCCCGGCTACTTGGAAGACTGAGGTGGAAGGATCACCTGAGCCCAGCAGGTCGAGGTTACAGTGGCTGTGAATATGCCACTTACTCCAGCCTGGGCGACAGTGAGATTCTGACTCCAAACACACACACACACAAAGTTTGAACTTTGCTTCCTCCAAATAGTACCTTGCTATTAATTTACAACCACAACTAAATATACATATAAAGGATATAATCTATTTGTCAACTATTTTGCTCAGAGTACTCTTGTTCATATAGGCAACCTAGAAATTCTTAATGTTTAAGATATCTCATATGACCAAGAAAAGAAGAAAGGAGAAACTCCTGATGGTCCATATTCTAATCAAACATTATCTAGACCAGAGTATTTAATTTTATAACTTAAAAAACTGGCTGAATCTTGAAACAACTTACAACTAACCAAAAATCAGCACCTTTGCACCTGAGGAGAGGAACCGCACCAAACCCAGGACACACTTGCCGAATTTTCCCACTCAACTGTTGTGATAGGCTCATCAAGAAATTAGCAAGCAGCATTACACTGCAGAAACATTCCCTCATCTAGGCCCACTGCAAGGCACAGGTAACTGACAGTTATTTTTAAAAATATTTAACCCGCCAGCAGTACTTACCTGAGAGACAAGGATATCACAGAGAGATGGCCCACCTTGAGTCTCTTAAGTCACTTTTTAAAGATGCATTTGTTTATTTATTTAATTTATTAATTTTTTTTAGTTGGAGTCTCACTCCATCACCCAGGCTGGAGGGCAGTGGCATGCTCATGGCCACCCCAGCGTTGACCTGCTGGCCTCCAGCGATCCTTCCACCTCAGCCTTCCAAGTGGCCGGAACTACAGGCACGTACTATCATACCCAGCAAATTTTTATTAATAGTAGAGACAAGGCTCACCAAGTTGCCCAGGCTGGTATCAAACCCACAGACTCAGGCAATTCACTCTCCTCGGCCTCCCAAAGTGCTGGAATTATAGACTGAACCACCAAGCCCGGCCTAAAAGATGAATTTATCTATGCTCCTTTTTGCCCCTGTGTTTCAGATACTTTACACATAGTGACAGACCTACTTTGGTCATTTT
Organism: Carlito syrichta; assembly: GCF_000164805.1. Taxonomy (NCBI): domain Eukaryota; kingdom Metazoa; phylum Chordata; class Mammalia; order Primates; family Tarsiidae; genus Carlito; species Carlito syrichta. The sequence continues at coordinate 457,116 of NW_007090138.1, forward strand.
GATCCTAATAAGTACAGTCTAGTTCATCTTCCTGGACGAGGTATTCATTTAAGATAAGCTTCACTTTACCAAAGATGGTCCCCAGGCCACAAAGTCCTTGTCTACAGATGTTCAATCTTAAACAATAAGCACCAGTGTCCTTTACTGACTTTCCTTCCTGGGGATCCTCATGCATTCATCTCTCAGATGTCCTACCAAGTGATTAAGAGCTGTGCTTGGCAGAACACTGGTAAAGAGAGACCTAGGGCCCAACGTCCTCCCCAGGGCAGTGGCTTCTGCCTATCTTTGCCATGAGTCGCACTCCTGAAAGATGATGCTTGTGCTGGTTTGCTGCAGAAGGGTGATGACCTGGAGAAGAATGCACCATTCTTCATAGGCTAATCTAACTCCCAACCTAATCACGAGGGTGAAGGATGGGAATACGGATGAGGTCGTATCAAGACTCCTGTCAAGGTCTCAAACAACATTAAAAAAAAAAGATATCAGAGAGAGAATCACCAGACATTGTCAGTCTGTCCTTCAATCTCAAGTAACCTTCAAAAAAAACCTTCAGAAAAAAATAGACTGAAGACCTGAGAATGACCTGCTGGCTATTGCTTCTGTGTGGAGTCCAAGATAGAATGACATAGAGTCAATTCAGGCAAAGCAACGGGTGACCTGCAGCAGCCATTGCCATCCCCACACGAGGCTTCCGTAAGAACACCAACACTGAAGTTACAGAGACCTTAAGTAACAGCCAAAAAGCTGACCTGGAACTGGCATTTTCTACTGATTGTTAAGTATAAAATTTCTAACATGAAGTATAAAATATTCCCAATTAAGTCTTGAGAAGTAGGCTCTTACCTCAACCTCCCAGGTATTTAGAATACCTGGCCTAGCATCATTAGATTTAGACATAGCCTAGAGCAGTCCAGGTACTCCAAAAACGCAAGTGGAATGACTGAAGGTACAAGTGACATTTTCAAGTCAATTACCATATAGAATAAGACGAGCTTTCTTTTTTGGTAACCGTCGCTCTCTGAGATGATTTCCATACCGTCCTATGTGGGAGCACGAGGCTGAACCACATCGAGGCAAACCCGGAATCTGTCAGCCAGTGCTATGATTCCGGCAAGAATTCAGGGAATGTGTCATGAATGACATTTGACATCTCATTTGAGTCTAAAGTAGCTTTGTTTAGTTCTCATTCCACTCTCATCTTATTGCTTAAAAAGGTAGGGGGAGGGGCATCAAAGGAAAGAAACTCCATGTCTTTTGGTAACCAGACCACGCTGGTCTGGTTAAGCCAAACAAGGTCATCACCAAATTACTAGAGTGCAAGACTCCAACTCTTTAAAAACTAAAATGACAATCCCCATTAAAAAAAAAAAAGCCATCTAACTCCCAAACAACGTACTGAGTGGTACAAGGACAAAGAAAGACTCATATGCTATAATTTCTTTCTTCTTTTTTTTGAGCCAGGGTCTCACTCCCATACTCAAGCTGGAGTGCAGTGGTACAACCACAGCTCACCACAGCCTTGACCTCTTGGGCTCAGGGATCCTTCCACCTTAGTCTCACAAGTAGCTGAGACTGCAGATGCACACCACCATGCCCAGCTTATTTTTTGGACTTTTTGTAGAGACGAGGTCTTACTATGTTGCCTAGGCTGGTCTCAAACTCCTGCATTCAAGTAATCCTCTTGCCTTGGCCTCCCAAAGGGCTGGAATTACAGACGTGAGCCACTGTACCCAGCCTTATATGTTGCATTTTGTGACTTTTTTCTTTAGTACTGTTCCCCAAATCCAAAAAGCAGAGCTTCCTATGTTGTTTCTGCCTAGGAGAGTGACATGGGATAAAAATTCCGAGTGATTCCCAGGGTTTTCTCACTGTAGCTCAACACAAACTGCTTAAAAACACCACCATCTTCTACCCCTTTGTCTGCCAGAACCACACAGTGCATTTATAATTCATTCACTGCCTTAAGCCATGTCATTTTCTTACTACAAATATCAAGTGCTTATCACAAACCCTCAAAGATCATCTCATTTTCTTTTCTCAAAAGGTCTAGCAGCTGAAGCTCAAAATTAGACACATGTCTCCACCAAACAAATTAGAAAAAGTAGCTACCAAAATTTCCTGTACTTTTGGGAAATATTTCCTCCTGCCTTAGTTGATTAACTAGATTAATTCTCCAGTCATATGCTTCTTTGAGACAGACCCAGGGATGCTATTAAAACATTTTTAGTTTCATATCAATGCCATTCCAAAGCCAGCCATAAGAAAGCATCCAATAGCTCTAATTTTTACAAATTAGTATGTTGGGGGGGGGGGAGGCTGAAGAGCAATCTTACGTGTAGTAGAATTTCTTGAAGGAAATAAACAGTCTATGAAAGTTCCTCACAGACCTGTTTACTCTATTCAAGGGATGGCAGGTGTAGGGAAGAATTAAATTTCCATATCATGCCAAATATTACCAAAAACAACCTTAAAAACATGTGCAAAAATCCCAAAACATATAAAAATTCTATTAAACAAAAAAAATTTGACACATACGGCCACAAACCTCAGTTCTTATAAGAGGGATTCTCAACAACTAAGGGATCTTCGTTTCTGGATTTATGGCTCAACACTTTCAGGGTGCAAAAGGAATAGTGAACTCAAGGGTGGGGTGGAAACTAGGCAAGGTGTATAAGCAAGAGCAATAAAGGACAATTTAAATAATAAATTGACCACAGCTGGTGACAAACCATATTCTATCAACAGAAATACACAAAACAGACTCCCACGCCCTCACTACATATAACAAAACAGTATGCCCACGTTTAAAATTTGTTTAAACATACAACTTTTACATGTAATGGATATATACTTACATTTTCTGTGGTTCCAGTAATCACGTGCAATCCATCATAAGTTGATTTGATGTACATGCCCTGGAGTGAGTCACAAATACATGATCTCATTACTCCACCACCATTTAGAGATACAGTCGTGGGTGAGACTTAAAACTTACACAATGCTAAAGACAGTCCCTTCAGAACAATGCTCATTTTTAAGCCTCCTGAAACAAGACCCAGAGGATGGTGAAGAGAAACTGAACAAATCAGCATAGGAGTGAAAGAAATCAAATCAGAGATCTCTTTGATATATAACCTGAGTACCAGGCTTAAACAACTGTGCCACAACCCTGACGATGGAGGAGTTTTCTGGGACCTCTGGAATAAGCGAGGCACTTCAAACAAAAACTGCACTTTCTTACCGTCTCTTTGACTAGGGACACAGTATATTCATTTAAATTTGGTCTCAGCAGCAATTGCAGGGTGACTTATTCGATTCACTAACAGCCCAGACCAGGATGCACAAACACAGATTGCTAAATAACACAACAGAACTAGCAAATTAGTCACAGGCACACTACAATTTAAGGGAAGCATAAGGATGAATATTCTCCCACGGAACAGGTCTGAGAGGCAAAACTCAGAGGTGAATGCTGTATCATTGAGGAAATATTTCTGCAGATGGACACTATCTACAAAACTTTTTATTTTTATTGTAATTTTAAAAAATTGGTTTCGAGTCAGGGCCTCACTCTGTCACCCAGGCTGCAGTGCAGTGGCACAATCACAACTCACTGCAGCCTTGACCTCCTAAGCTCAGGCAATCCTTCTGTTTCAGCCTCCCAAGAAGCTGACACTACAGGCACATACCACCACCATGCCCGGCTAATTGTTTTGTTGTTGTTGTTTTTAAGAGACAGGGTCTCATTATGTTGCACAGGTTGATCTCTAACTCCTGGGCTCACACGATCCTCTCTCCTTGGCCTCCCAAAGTACTGGGATTATAAGCATGAGCCACCATGCCCAGCAAAACTCTTTATTAAGCTGTTATAAGATGAGAAAGAGAGCAAAAAAGTAGCTATCACCCTGGTATCCATGTAGTAATAATGTGCATCTTCCTCAGAAATCATGTGGAACTTGTCCTGCTCAGCAACCTACACAACTCTGTGATGAGAAGCTCATTAAATATTAACGCCTTCAGGGTCCTCTCCACTCCCTTCATGCCCTGACACCTTCCCTCACAGATCACAACATCAGTTTCTCCCCTATGTACGGTACTCCCCTTGTATAATTTTGTATAATTTTGCCATCTGAAACGACAACTCCATTTCTGCCCTCTCCTCCAATACTTGACTATAAACCCACCTCCAAGAAGTTCACCCCATTTAAACTTCATGTGTTATAATCTGTCATTTACTCTGAAGCTTAGCAGCGTCAGTATGCACATTTCTGTTAGGAATGTGGGCTTGTCCATATTTGGTTGACTTTTGTTTTCCTATCTAAGAGCAGAGACTTCCTTAACATCTCCCCACAGCTCCCGACACCCTCCTCCCCCTCCTCTTCCTTCCCCTTCTTCTCCTCCCTCTCCTCTTCCTTTTCCTTCTCTTTCTCCTCCATGCCAGCAATAGGAGCTGCAGCCACCACGAATGCACATGTATTATGCACTCCACACCTGGCACCTGGCACTCATAATCTGATTTAATACTTTCAACAGCCCCATAAGTAAACTGACATGTAAAAAGGTTAAATCCCTTGAGAGCTGGGATTTAAACCCAACTCTCTCTGACTCAAAGCCTCTACACTAATTAATGGGCCTCACAGTTTCTTCCTTTAAATTTCAGCAAATTAATCCCATAGGATGCATGCGAAGTACTAGATCACCTGTATGTAGTCTCAGGGTTTGTTATTATACAGCTTGTACGTGGCTTATGAAATACTTTGAAATTTTTCTTAAGAATTATTGCCTCCAATCAGCCTGTTCTCACATTCATCCTAAGTGCTAATAGACATTTAGGTGCAGATGTTACTGATTTTGTACCCAGAGACCACCTTTCCTTTGTGTAAGTTTTTGTTAGTAGTAGTGTTTTTGTTTTGTTTTGTTTTGTTTTTTTGAGGTGAGGTCTCACTTTGTCATCTAGGTTGGAGTGCAATGGCACAACCACAGCTCACCATAGCCTTGACTCCTGGGCTCAAGCAATCCTTCTGTCTTGGTCTCCTGAGTACCTGGGACTACAGGTGCACACCACCAGGCCCAGCTAATTATTTTATTTTATTTTTGTTGTTGTTGTGGAGAAGAAGTCTTGCCATGTTGCCTAAGCTCGTCTCGAACCCCTGTCCTCAAGCAATCCTCCTATTTCAACTTCCCAAAGTGCTGGGATTATAGGCATAAGCCACTGCACCTGGTCTGTGCACGTGTTTTGTACCTCCTTGCACTGCTAAGTCCAAAAATTAAAATTGCTAAGGCAATTCCTTCAAGATAAGAGTATATAGTTTTGGCTAAGCACAGTGGCTCAAGTCTGTAATTCCAGCACTTTGGGAGGCCGAAGTGAGGGGATTGCCTGGGCCCACAGGTCCATGAACAGCCTGGGCAACTTGGCAAGACTTCACCTCTACAATAAATAAAAAAACTGGCTGGGTGTGGTAGCGCGCACCTGTAGTTCCAGCTACTTGGAAGGCTGAGGTGGAAGGATCGTCTGAGCCCAGCAGGTCAATGCTGGGGTGGCCATGAGCGTGCCACTGCACTCCAGCCTGGGCGACAGAGACTTCAACTTAAAAAAAAAAGAGTATATAGTTTTAAAATTGTATTTTTTAAAATACTTTGAAGATAGAAAACATACCAACAACATTCAAAAGAGTAAATTCCTAACAACATAATGGAAGGTACGCATTTAATTCTACTTTTCAGAATTATAGTGAAAGCAATACGGAATTAAAAACAAAACAACTTTAGTAAATGGACAGTGTGTGTTATTTGAAAATAAACCCTGTGTTATTAGAACCTACCAGACCCTCCCCAGGTTTAATGTTGGGAAGGTGAACTTCCTCCAGGCATGCACACTGGCTCATAACGGGGTCCGTAGTGGAGCGGATGGTTTTGTCGCAGATGCCATTTAAAACCTTGACCTAGAACAGGAGAGGCAGATAGCAAAGTTCAATCATCAACCACATGTATTTCAAGTTGATTTCTAAAGAAATGCACTTCACCCAAAATTTTGAGTCCTGGTCAGCAATCACTTTGATCACTCCGCTCAATGAACATGTGGCATTTGGGCTCCATATTTACAATCCGTGAGAACAGTGCCACTATTTCAGCTTTGTGTAAAAAGCTTTATTTATTTTTTGGTCAGAGTCTCACTGTCACCCAGATTGGAGTGCAGTGGCACAGATCACAGACTGCCACAGCCTCAACCTCCTGGGCTCAGGTGATCCTTCAGCCTCAGCCTCGTGATAGCTGGGACTATGGGTACCTGCCACCACATCCAGCTAATTTTTCTATTTTTTGTGGAGATGAGGTCTTGCTATGGTTCCTAGGCTGGTCTTAAACTCCTAGACTCAAGCGATCCTTTCATCTCACCCTCCCAAAGTGCTGGGATTACAAGGCATGAGCCACCATCACCGCACCCAGCCCTCACTGTTGTGTTAATCAGAAATTCCCTTATTACAGATGATGCTGGACACCTTTTCATGTGCTTATTTGCCATTTGTATGTCTTCTTTGGTGAGGTGTCTGTCAGATGCCTTTTCTGATTTTTAATTGGGCTGTCTATTCTATTATTATTGAGTTTAGGGTTTCTTTGTATATTTTGCATTAGAGTGATTTATCTGATATGTTTTTGAAGTATTTTCTCCCTGGATGTGGCTTGTCTCTTCATTCTCTGAACAGTGCATTTCACAGAGCAGAGTTTTTAGTTGTCAAATTTTAAATTTTTCTTTCACGGATTGTACTTTTGTTGTTCTATGTAAAGACTCATCGTCAAACCCAAGGTCACCTATATTTTCTCTCATGTTATCTTCCAGAAGGCTTATAGTTTTGCATTTTATATTTAGGTCTCTGATCTTTTTAGTGATCACTCACATTCTCTGAATGTCAAACACTGACAAGGTAAAACTCAACAGACACAATGTGAAGATCCTTATTAAAGGGTCTCCACATAGAAGTCACAGTGGTTACATTTGGCATTTCCCCAATCAGATTCATCTAACCTTTCAAGATTAACAACCAAAGAAACCAGGAAATTCCAGAGAGTGATTTTTCTTTCCAAGTGGGAGAATCCAAGAAGTGACACTTTTTATATTCCCCCAATTTGTTTAAGCCTCCCTATTTATGGAAAATATATTTATAGCAGTTTCATTGCTAAATTCCTCAACTTCAGTAGAAGCAAGGTCTTATCAAAAGAGCGCAGGCTGGCTAATGTCAAAAGGAGGAAGTGAGGATGAATAGTTACAAAATGCTCTTTAAACAGCTACAGCACATGCCCCCTTCGTTGTACGGCTTTTGCCAAGAACTTCTATTTAATCAAAATGGTCCTAAAGAGAAATTTGTATAACAGTGTAACTCTGACCAGCAGGTTCGCTAGAAATTTATGTATCATTGTACCCTGACAAAAAGGTTCAGAAGAAAAACAAAACAAAACAGAGACCCTAATATAGCTCTCATCTAAGCATTTTCACAGTAGTCAGTCTTGTTAAATAACTTTTATACTTTCCCTTTCCCCTAAATTAATAGACTCATATTCCAAAAGCCAATATTTCAAAGTCTCTCCTGAAGTAATCATTCACAGTGCATTTGCTTTAATTAACATAATTCCCATGGCCTTTGGTAAAGAAATATAGCAACAACTTTTCTGAACATGTACTTACCACAGTTAGAACTTTATCTTCCATTTCCACTACAAGGCAATCCTGAAAAAGGAGGAAGAAGAAAATGGAAACTAAATACAAGAGCTAAAAACTTTCGAAAACTGCTGGCTTAGCTTTCTAGATGTTTCCTGGAGCCCAAGATGATCCCTGACATGCCCCTCATCCCTCAGCCTGCCTTGTCCTGCAAGACCTGAACAGAAGACAGAGGATGGAGTGGGAATAGAGCTGACTGACCTCTGTCCCTTCCCAAGGCCCTGATCTCCCCGACCAAGGAGCTTCTCATTTGAGGAAACTATTTGACAATTTATTTAATCTAAAAACCTACAAAAACCACTGAACCAAGATCCACCTACTATCCAGACTGTTCAGAGAGTAGAAGTCAAGTCCAAGTCAAGAAACCTGACAATGGCTTCCATGGCTTCCAACGTGATCCCAGGGGCAGCTTGCAGAGGAGTCACAGTCCTTCCCGTTGGCCCTGCCTACAAGAATAGCTTTCAAATAAGAGCTTGAGTCAACTAAGCCACAAAAGTTTATTTTAAGCACCACTGAGATTAAATCAGATATTTCGGTCCTTGATAGATGAAAAGGGTTCAACAAAACATTCATTAACATACTGCCAAAAAAGTGGTCTTGAGGTATGCTATTGATGACATTAAATAAAGAGCTGGAATGCAAAGCATTATTTACTCAGCTTAAGAACAAAAGAGGCGGAACACTGTATGAACTGGGTTAGCTGATTATAGCAATTTCCATTGTCCTGTCTGAAAGCTGCCAAAGTGAAACTGCCAATGTGAAACTTCCACAGTTAACCTTCTAGAACTCATCTGCAGTATAGGGTTCCAGTGTACGCCTCTGGGTACATGTAGAAAAAAATCGAGACAACTCATTTCTGTAGAGTGTATTCAGCATCATTGACTATAATTCAAAACTGAGACAATCTTAAAGAGAATGCTAATTATCTTATGTACATGAAGAATATTAATTCATCAACTGTCTCAGAATTGTCAGGCGAAGATTTTTCACTTAAATTAGAAGCTCATGTTCAGGTCATTGTTTTACTATTTCTAGTAAGGGGATGGACTTTCATTGTCTTAATTTTTTTTTTTTTTTTTTTGAGTTGGAGTCTCACTCTGTCACCCAGGCTGGAGTGCAGTGACACACTCTTGACCATCACAGCCTCAACCTGCTGGGCTCAGATGATCCTTCTGCCTCAGCCTTCCAAATAGCTGGAAGTACAGGCACACACACCATGCCTGGCTACTTTTTTTGATTTATTGTAGAGATGAGGTCTCACCAAGTTGACCATGCTGGTCTCAGACTCATGGGCTGAGGCAATCCTCTCACCTCGGCCTCCCAAAGTGCTGGGATTATAGGTGTGAGCCACCGTGCTCGGCTGTCTTCTTAAATTTTTAAAATGTTTTCTCTAGTAGACAAAAATGTAGGGAACAATAATAGTTACACTACTGCTTGCCCACATGCTACTGACTCTCAGAAAAAGAGAAGTCACATAGGGAGAAAACACACTTTTTTTCAGTGACATGATCACCACTCACTATAGCCTTGACCTCTTATGCTGAGGCAATCCTACTGCCTCAGCCTCCCGAGTAAATGTGACTATAGACATGCACCACCATGCACAGCTAATTTTTAAAATTTTTTTGTAGAGACAAAAATCTCACTGTATTGTCCAGGCTAGTCTCAAACTCCTGGCCTCAAGCGATCCCCCACCTTGGCCTCCCAGAGTGCTGGGATTACAAGCATGAGCCACCATGCCCAGCCAAGAAAACATTTAAAAAATAAACTTAGAAATATATTTTTACATGTGTGAGTCTGATATAAATTCAAACTAGAGAAGCAACTTCTGTAAATATGAATTATAGCTCACATTTTCATTCCACCTCTACCTTATCCATGGAACTAAACAATCAACTACCATTATGGTTCATCCCCTATTCATACTGTCTGACAGAATTGTCAAATAAATATCAACTTCAGAAAAACAATAAATGTATGTGGTCTTATGCTAGAAAATTAATAATTTGTGTTATGATCATTTGATACAAATCTCAAAATGACACAAACACCGTCATCCCAAGGAGATCATCACCCAGAGTCAGAGAGCTCCTCTCAATAAGCCAGGGCCCAAGATCAAGGTGATGGTGCAACTTCATGGTTCCTGATACTTGATTCTTTTGACAGATCCAAGAAGCCACCAAGAAAATGGGTTCCCTCTGGTGATAGCTGAGCCAACGAGCACGAGCAGCTCTCCTGTCTCCCAATTGTTCCATCATTCTAGTCAGCGTGTGACAGGGCTCGCTTTTAGCTTCTGCCACGGTGAACATGGGTTCCCACACCCATTCCTACCAAGAGGAAGCAGCTGTAGGCGTGACCTCACATTGTTTGGCATGAAGGCAATGGGATGGAAAAATCAGTACTGAAACCAAGTCACCACTTCATGTGCCAGACAATGAGCTGAACTTCCTTCTAGCCTCATCTGACCAGCAGAGACCCAGCCTGGGCAGCTATCCACAATGCCTCTGATGGAATGGTCTTCCCTATCCTTGCCTCTCCTTTTAAGTCTACCTTTTTAGGAAATGAGCAGCCTTGGGCAGTGTTTAACCTGTCTGTGCCTCTGTTTCTTTCTCTGTAAAGTGGGGTGATATTGACTACTATCTTGGAGAACTGCTGAGAATTCAATGTAATGACACGTTAAGGATGGAGTGCACATTCAAGACACAATTAGCACTCACTAATGGCTTTTTCCTCTTCTGCTTCCATAGGCTGTTTGCTCTCCATTCAGTTTTCTTGGGCCCAAATATTGCCCACTTTCCTATTTATTTTCTTTTTCTTTCTATTTTGTTTATTTTAATTTTATTTTACTTTATTTTAATATTTATTTATTTATTTTAGTTGGAGTTTCACTGTGTCGCACAGGCTAGAGTGCAGTGGTACATTCACAGCCACTCCAGTGTCGACCCACTGTGCTCCAGTGATTCTTCCGCCTCAGTCTTCCAAGTAGCCGGAACCACAAGCACGCACTACCACGCCCAGTTAATTTTTAATTTATTGTAGAGACGAGGTCTCTCCAAGTTGCCTGGGCCGATCTTATTTATTTTTTTAAAGAAAGAGTCTTGCTATACTACCCAAGTTGGTTTCACACTCCTGGACTCAAGAGATACTCCTGCCTCAACCTCCCAAGTAGCTGGGACTACAGGTGTACACCACTGTGCCCAGCCTTATTTCCCTATTTCTTTCCAGACTGGAAGTCAGCACCTGCCACTGCCATTTCTTATCTCTTGCTCTCACTAATTCAGTTTTCATGGCATCACAACATGAGGAGACAAGGGTAGAAATCTAGATCACAATCTCTCCCCAATTTGGTTTCCTTCATCTCAAACTCTAGCCTCAAAAGTGAACAGGAAGATCCATCCTTGTACTTGGTGCGGAACTATATCTAAAGCATTCTTTTTACTTTTTTATTTATTTTTTATTTTTTGAGTTGGAGTCTCACTCTGTCACCCAGACAGGAGTGCAGTGGCTGCTTCCGGCCACCGCAGCCTCGACCTGTTGGGCTCCGGCGGTCCTTCCGCCTCAGCCTTCCGAGTAGCCGGAATTATAGGCATGCGCTACCACGTCTGGTTGATTTTTTTATTTATTGTAGAGATGAGGTCTCGCTGCTCAGGCGGGTCTCGAACCCGCGGGCTCAGGCAATTCACTCACCTCAGCCTTCCAAAGGTATGGGATTCCAGGCTGAGCCACCGAGCCTGGCTATAAAGCATTCTTTTTTAAAAATGTGCAGTTTCCTTGCAGGGAAAAAATGAACAACAATATTTATCCTTCAAGTTGGGAAGGCTTATAAATTATTACTAGGGAGAAGGAAGCAGGGAAAATGACAATAAAAAGAAGGGGGAAATGGGACTATGCAGAAGAGAGAAAGGAGAAAAAGGAACAAGCAAACGTCTCTCTTCAGACAGGGACACAAAGAACAAACAGCTCAAGAACATGTTCTTTGTTACTGGAAAGAAAGAGAGAAAACTTTTATTCCTTCAATTTCCACTTAAAATGAATAAATGGCAGACAAGTTTCTTCCCAAAGTGTCAACAGATCTGTAAAGAAGCTGTAAGAGAGCATGAAGTCCTCTGGCACATTCTGTCTTGTCACTATCATTGAAACACACATTCAACTCGTTCATGAAGTTTGTTAATTCTAATTTGCATGTATGTGTGTACACACGTATGCAAACATCACTATTTGCCAAAGTACCTATGTTCTTCCACTACTCCCGCTACAGAAAACAAATGCTTATCAAGAGCTAAACATTTCTTTCAATCTAAGTTCAAAAAATTGTATCCCCATGTAGATTTACACATCAGTGTTAATACTTAAGAATTGTTCAAATTTGGCCGGACGCAGTGGCTCAAGCCTGTAATCCCAGCACTTTGGGGGACTGAGGTGAGAGGATTGCCTAAGTCCATGAGTTCAAGAACAGCCTGGGCAACTTGGCGAGACCTCATCTCTACAATAAATCAAAAAATTAGCCAGGCATGGTAGTGCGCTCCTGTAGTTCCAGCTACTTGGAAGGCTGAGGCAAAAGGATTGCCTGAGCCCAGTAGGTTGATGCAGGGGTGGCCATGAGTGTGCCACTGCACTCCAGCCTGGGCAACAGAGTGAGACTCCAACACACACACACACACACACATACACACAAGAATTGTTCAAATTTAAAATAAAACAAAAGAAAACAAAACTATCAAATTTGATTCTAGAAAACCAGTACAAGCAAGATTTTTATATTGCCTACTATAGTCTACTATTTATTTCTTAAGTAGGCACGGTGCTTTTAATATGTGACATCTCATTTCATTTTCATGACAATATTTTAAAGTAGATATTATTTCTAAAATGCTTTATATTATTTACCTATATCTAATTTAACATAAATGCATAAATGTGGCCATATACATGATTTTTGTTAATAAAAATTTTTGCTATCTCTCTTTTTTTATGTTTGGCTTCCACATTCCTTCCTTACTGGTCTCCTTGACATAGTAGGCAAAACTTTTCTTCCAAATTGGTATTTACATATTCCTTTATATGCATGTCTATGGATGAATATATATTATATACACACACATGAACACATACATTTTACTTTTTTTGATAACCATTTGTCTTCATATCACATTTTCTTTTTGCCTTTTTTCCTTACTCAACAATAACTTGTAGGAACTCCACCAAATCATCAGGTAAGGTAAATACAAATGCTACCATTGTTCAGATGAGAAAATTGAGGGTTATAAACTTTAAATGATTTGTTCAAGGTCCAAGAGTCAATTAATGTTGGATGTAGGAATTACACCTATGATTGTTTCTCTGTAAAGAATATGCTCTTAATCACTAGACTAAACTCCCTCAATGAGCACCACAAGGAAAACAAAGCTAAAAAAACAGACACAGAAACAAACAAAACCAATATTTCTTGTGTCCCTTGAATTTGGGTTAAATTTCTCCTGATAAAAGACAAATTCTCATCAGGTTATTGGTCAAAAGCATTTTGTCATTCATTTAAAATCTCCATTAATCATGTACTGGTGTTGTTTGACCCCAAGAAGCAGGACAGGCTCAATGAGGATGTCCAGCAGGGAACCTTCTGATGTGACCAAGTCAGGATCTGTGCCTCCCAAGGGGAGAATTTTTTTTTTATCATCAGTTCATCATGATTAACACCTCTATGACTCCAAGGAAAAGTACCATGTGAGATGATGCTATAAGACCATCCCATCCAGACAAGGAGAGAATTGTACTGGTTAAATTACACGTTACCTCAGTGAGGCCACTCTAGGCATATATCCCAAATTATTCAATCCTTCCTGTGTACCTCCCCTCCTGAACCCATCATTGGTTATATAAGTAACTTTATATAATTCTGTGTGTGTATACATACACAAAATTAGATATGTGTTTTAAATAAATATTTTTTTCTTATTTCTCTTTCCTTTTTTTTTTTTTGAGTCAGGGTCTCAGGTGTCGCCCAGACTGGAGTGCAGCCTCTCACCTCAGCCTTGCAGGTAGGTGGGATCACAGGCATGCATCACCATGTCCAGATAATGTTTTTTATTTTATTTTATTTTTGTAGAGATGAGGTCTCGCTATGCTGCCCAGGATGGTCTTGAACTCCCGGGCTCAAGCCGTTCTCTCATCTTGGCTTCCATAAGTACTGGGATTACAGGCATGAGTCACCATGCCTAGCCTTATTTATCTTTCCATTTTCTCTTTGCTCCAGAGACTTCAAGTTCCACAGGGTCAGGGGTTTTTGATCTGTTTATTCACTCTGGTATCTGGTATCCCAGTGGCAGACACAGGGAAAGTGCTAAATAAAAATGTATTGAAAGAACTGTTCAAATACTTAGAAAGTCAACATGAACTTGCTTTGGCAAAGCAGATTCTCCCAGTGAAACAAATACAATGACCCCTGTCTTCTATTTCTTCCCTTTTCCTCCTCTCCCTACACTACCACAGGGCAGTCTGAGTCAGTCACATAGTTGAGGACCCTTTGCAATAAAACACAAATGTACCAATGAGCAAAACGTCCCCATTTGCTAGTAATAATATTCAACCCTTACACTTTTATTTAATTGACTGCAAGTAATTGCTGCTAAAAATCAAAGTAACAGGCAAAATATTACAGGAAGAAGCAAGAAAGGAAGAAAAAGAGGTATTAGGGCAAAGCCTTGTACCACAAATGCCAGGCCTTCACAGCCCTATATAACTAATACATCACAATTGATATCGGACTCTCTTAGTCAAAATTACTTTTTTGCATCATACAAAAGAGCAAGAACATACAGCCACTTCAACTGCTCTGAGTACCCTTCTAGGATCATAGCCTCAAAAGTCCATGTGCCTTCAGTTCAACAGCTGCTCAGGAATAGAGGGCAAATAACACCAGTTCACAATCCACGTTTCAGAAATAAACAGAAAGCACAAGGCTTTTTAGAATTGCATCTCTGTTATGGCATAGTCAGGACTGAGAGGAAGATGCTCTTTATTTTTTGCCAAATCAGCAGTGGAAATAAACATGGAATCACACAATTTTAGAACAAATGAGATGTGAAAAAACAACAAGCTCTTCCTTAAATTTTATTGCTGCAATTCAATTTTTTTTTTTAAACTTTTTTTGAAGGTGGGGGTCTCACTCTATTGCCCAGGTTGGAGTGCAATGGCACAATCACTGTTCACTGCAGCCTCAACCTTCTGGGCTCAGATGATGCTCCTACCTTAGCCTCTCAAGTAGCTGGGACTACAGGTGTGGGATACCACCCCTGGCTTTTTTTTTTTGTAGAAATGAAATCTTGCTAGGTTGCCCAGGCTGGTCAAAGTCCTGGGCTCAAGCAATCCTCCTGCTTCAGCCTCTCAAAATGCTGAGATTACAGGCATGAGCCACTGTGCCTAGCCTCAATTCAAAAACAATTTACAAGTGTCTGCTACACGCTGAGTAATATGACAGGAGGTGGCTCCAAGGCTGATGGTCCAACAAGAAAGTTTTTTAAAAGTTATGACCATAGAAGCTAGATTAGTTACAGACTGAATTACATAAAACTTCCTAGGGCCTATGCCTTGGTACGGCCAATGAGCCATGAGTGAAATTGACATGAGTCACTTCCAAACCAGAACATCTGTCAGTGTGGAAACCTCCTGGGTTCTTTGTCTTTCTGCGCTGGGGACCAACAATGTAAAGTTCTGGTGGTCCTGTCAGCCTATGTACTAAAGTGAGGGAATTGGAGTAGACCCCCCGTTGACCCATTTGGATGTAAAGAACCAAGGAATAAACTGCTGGGGTTGGGTGGGAGGGGGTGGTCTGTTACTGCAACATGACCTGGCCTATCCTGACTGGTATATCCAAAAACCAGAGATGAAAATGAATAGAAAATTAAGAAGCTGACAGAGCAAAGTTGTCAGAGCAAGGATTCTAGTGAAATTGAGTTACTTCAGAATTTCTACTTTAAAAAAAAATAAGTGTTCTAACATCAGAGAAGGTACAGGGTGATCAGCTCAAGTGTTTTTAAACACAAAAAGGGCAATATTTCAGTCAAAGACCTCCAATCACTTTTCTCAGAAACCAACTGTATAATGAATCTAATTTAAAGCCTTTCCCCTTTCCCCACTTCTGATTAAAAAAAAAAAAAAAAAAGCAGGGCTGAGGGGAAAGAATGATACTTCATACCTGCATGGAAATTCTCTGAAGAGAAAAAAGAGAAGAACAATTTTAGAAGGTGATGGTGGTATACACTGACCTTCTGAACTGTAGTGGTCAAGTCCAAGCAAAGTTGAATGATTTTGTTCTTCGTGACTGAGAAATCAGTGATTCCTGTAAATGGAGCCCTAGAAGGTAAGAACAATCCTCGTTAAATAAAAAAAATAAAGAGTGGCAAAGCCACTAAGATCCCACACTGTACGTTGGCAAGCATAGCTACACCATGGGCTCCTTTAATTACTTGCTATTTAGCTATTTTTTTCTCAAGGAACATGTAAACTAGAAATCTGAAAAGAGACAGGGACATGCTAGATTAAAACACACACAAAATGAGCCAAGAGAGTAACCATTCCTTAAAGTCAACCAACAGCCTTCATACCAACAAAATACTCAGCTCCTTATGTTTAATCTCAGGAAGACATAGCCTTTAGCAGGGTGTCACTCTTTTCTAAGCAAAGGTTAATTTGTACCTGCTGCTAACCTTTTCAGTATCTTGCAAAGGAATCCTAAAACCTACTTCTGATCCAGGGACTGCTTCAGGCTCAGGGAAAATGACATGAAAGGGACAACGGTTCCTTTTCCTAAGACAAAGCACAGCTTCTGTGAATCTTGGACCCTACCCTTAGAGGGTAACAAAGGGCACATCCGCCACTCACCGGTCCAGCCACGCTAGCAAGGCCTTAGCAGCGCCGATGAGCTCCACCACGGAAGTCAGGAACTCGTTAGGGGGCTTGTGGGAGTTGTTCCCATCGTAAGCTGGACTTTTCCGCCGGCTACTAATGTAATTCTGTAAATTGTGAGAAGACGCTCGCAGTTTCAGAACCAAGTTCTTCATATTATCAGTTTCAAGGCCATAATTCTGTGGAAAACAAAATCAAAGGGAAAAAATTCAAAACAATCAAGAATATCCAAACTCTCAGAATTAATTCAAAAGCCCACTGAGTAATATAATTCCAACAATCACCTGAAAACCCTGCACGATCCACCACGGCCCACCTCACCCATGCCAGCCACACCAGCGTTCTCTCTGCCCCTTCTACAGCCTACTCCAGTCTCAGGGACTTTGTTCTTGCTAGTTTCTCTTTCCCAAATGTTCTTCCCACAAATCTTGGCATGGACAGATAATTCTTTTTTCTTTTCTTTTTTTTTTGAGTTGGTGTCTCACTCTGTCACCCAGGCTGGAGTGCAGTGTCATGCTCATGGCCACCGCAGCATCCACCTGCTGGGCCCAGGTCATCCTCCTGCCTCAGCCTTTCAAGTAGCTGGAACTACAGGCACATGCCACCACATCCAGCTCATTTTTTGATTTATTGCAGAGACAAGGTTTCCCCATGTTTCCCAGGCTGATCTCAAACCCGTGGGCTCAGGCAATCCTCTCGTCTCCTACCTCCCAAAATGCTGGGATTACAGGCATGAGCCACCACACCCAGCTCAGATCATTCTTATCATTCAGATCCTGGCCTAAATGTCCCCTCCTCTGCAGAGCTTCCCTGACCACTTAATCTAGAGCAGGGTTTCTCACCAGGGTTCCACTGACCTTCGGGGCTGGATAATACTTTGTGTTGGGCCTCGGAGGAGGGTCCCTGTGCATTGCAAAAGGTTTAGCAGCACCTCTGACCTCTACTCATTACATGTCAGTTGCCATTGCGCCCTCTCACCTACAGTAATGACCAAAAATGTCTCCTGACATTGCCATATGTCCCCTAGGGGCAGAATTGCCTCTCAAATCAATCTAGCTCATCGCTCACTTCCGAATCACCAAGTTCACTGCTGTCTTCCCCAATAGGGATGCAAGGTCTGTGGAAGCAGGGCTCTGTGGGTATCATCACTACTATATTTCCAGCATAGCAGACACTAATATAATCACTGAATGGCTGAATTTCCATCAGATGCAATTCATTCATACAGAAACAGAGCAGCACTAACAAAACACCAATTCACTGAAATACAATCTCCCTCTCTGGAGCATCTAACTTGTGTTCTTTTTGAACACGGTTCACTTGCCTGGGTGCTTTAAAAAACTTAATTTCATGGGACAATATTGTCCTAGACTCCCTTTCAGAGAAACAACCAATCCCAAGAAACAACACATGAATCCAGGATGACTTTGGAGGCAGGGGTATGAATTTCTGTATTCAATTGTATGTACATGTCCTAAATTGTTTTGTCAATTTAACAAAAAGTAAAGACCTGGCTGGATGCAATGGCTTATGCCTGTAATCACAGTACTTTCAGAGGTTGAGGTGGGAAGATTACTCGAGTCCAGGAGTTCAAGACCAGCCTAGGGAATAGAGTGAGACCTCATCTCTACAAAAAAGAAAGAAAAAAATTAGCTGCGTATGGTGGCCCACACCTGGAGTCTCAACTACTTGGGAGGCTGAGGCAGAAGGATCACCTGAGCCTAGGAAGTTGAGGCTGTGGTGAGCTGTGACTGTGCCACTACACTCCAGCCTGGGCAACAGAGTGAGACTCTGCCTAAAACAAAATAATAATAATTAAGATTCTTCTGGAAGTATATTATACTGTTTCAACAGCATTCCAAAGCAAGAATCTGGTACCATTTAAATACAAGAACTAAGGCTAACATTATTGAACACTTTATGCCAGGAACTGGGCTTAGTGTTTGACATATTTATACAAGGAAAAGTCCATGAAGGTGAAAATGTTATCATCTCTAAGTCATAGGCTCGGAAACTTGAAGCACAAAACAGTAACTAAATTCTCCAAAGCTTATGTACTAGATGGAGAATCTCAGCACTGTGTAGTCAGTGGTAGTGCTGAGATTCTAATCAAGGTCATCTCCATTCAGGGCATAAGTTTTTGATCACTGTGCTGTTAGATTCCTCCTTTTCCAGACACCCTGCCCAGGAAAGGGCCAATGGATAAGACAGAAGATAAGAATAAGGAACACTGGTCAGTGATCCTGGATCTGGCAGACACTAACAGGCTGCTTAACTCCCCAAAGTTCTATCCTGACCTGCTCTATCCTGCTGAAGGATTAGGCTGGTCTTTCAGCTGGTTTCAGTCATCTGGGTCAAAAAGGAGCAAGTCATGTTTCAAAATCAAGATACAACAAAGTGTAAATATACTCGGAAGTTTGTGAGAACTTTTTTTTTTGGGCAAAATGAACAAAGGTTAAGTTAAAAACAACAAAAGGCTTTGCCTTTAATGAAAACAATTCTAGTTTTAAAAAGACTTTATTGAAGTTTAAATTTATGTCACTTCCTAGTAAAACAAATTTTTTAAAATTTAGATAGCAATTTTAAAAGGAGTTAGATAAGTACAAATTACCTGAAAACAATCTTTTACAAGCCTTAAAAAAAATAGCTGTTCTGTACTGACAGTAATGTTCTATCACAATATTTTTTGTTTTGTTTTGTTTTGTTTGTTTTCGAGTTGGAGTCTCACTCTGTCACCCAGGCTGGAGTGCAGTGGCATGCTCACGGCTACCGCAGCCTCGACCTGCTGGGCTTAGGCAATCCTTCTGCCTCAGCCTTCCAAGTAGTTGGACACACACCACCATACCCGGCTAGTTTTTGTGATTTATTGTAGAAACCAGGTCTCACCAAGTTGCCCATGTTGGTCTCGAACTCTCGGGCTCAGACAATCCTCTTGCCTCAGTCTCCCAAAGTGCTGGGATTATAGGCTGAGCCACTGTGCCCAACCTATCTAAATCTTATAGTCATTCTTTTTTATGTGATTTTCTAGAGACTGAAATATAATTTTGTCCTTTAATGTAGAAGACAAAAATAAAAAGATAAATTTTCATCATGGCTTTTTAAATTCAAAGAATCAAAGACTCACAAATGAATGGGTCAAGAGTCTACTTGTTTTGAAGGACTTGTGATGGTGATTAAAGGGAGATATCCCCTCATTCACTCAATTACCCGGCCTGCCAACTTACATAATGAGTTTTTAACTAAAAGCAGAAAAGCTAGCTTTCAATAATCAGTGTCAACATAAATTACTTAAAACTTTTATTACTTTACACAACATTTACTGTTTGAACGCAAAGAACATGAAATGCATTTTACTGTTGCAGGAAACTTTAAACCTCAATCTTCTACACACCTACCACTGATAATATTAACGGGGGAGGTGACTTCTTATAACTGATTCTCTTCATTTTCCACTCAATTTGCTTTGATTCTTTTTTTTTTCCCCAAAACAAATAATAGAACTAGAGAGATGGATAGATATGGATAAAATAGAATATGAGGGGATCCAAAAAAACAGAATTATTTTTTGGAGGGCGGGCCCCTTGTGGTACAGGCTTCCCCTGCTAGGTAAATGTTCTAGAAACCCATTAGCATCAGTGTACCAGCTAGCGTTGGTGTGAAAGGCTGCAATAGGCTTCAGTGAATTTTTTTTGGAGATTCTTTTAAAGCATCTGTCCATTTCAAGATGGGTGATTTACAAGTGCACCTGCACACACTGTGCTGAGTGTCCAGCAGTTTTTGGCCAAAGAGCATGAGCCCCCATGCCCCACCCTCCTTATTCAACCAATCTCTCCCCGAGTGACTATGTTTTGCTTCCAGAATGAAAAAATCCTCAAAGGGAAATGTTTTGCCAATGTAGAAGAGGTGAAACAAAAAGTGGCAAAAGCACTAAAAAGCATCAAACTAATGAGTTCAAAAACTGTTTTGAGAAGTGGAAAAGCATCGCGATATGTGTACTGCATCAAATGAAGAGTACTTTGAAGGTGACTGAAGTTTAAACATGTAAGAATAAACACACAATTTTTTATAAATAAATTCTGGGGTTGCCCCTCGTATAATTTTCATAAGAAAGAGGAAAGAAGGAAAGGAAAGTTCCTTTCCCTTCAGCCCCATTCCACAACAAAAAAGGAACAAGAAACTGATTATATTAGCTCAACAGAACTTCTATTGTAGAAATACATTCAGGAAAGGATTATTGACTTAAGTGCCCCCAAAAGAAAGACAGAAAATGAATAATTTCTCAGACCAGATTTACTGCTTTCATTAGTCTTTTCCCTAAAATCTATCTTCTTCAGAAATGACTTTAAGATAAAGCATCAAAAAGATACAAATTTAGTAACAAAGTGAGTCTCTGACTATACACATGCCAAACCCTTCCACTGAGACCTTATTTCCATAAAGATTTACCATCGGGGAGGCCTTCCTCCTCAGGCTAGGCCTTACTCCAACTCCTGGGCCATGAACCAGGTCACACAGGAGGAGGTGAGTCGCTGAGTGAGCAAAGCTTCATCTGTATTTATAGCCATTCCCCCATTGCTGGCATCCACCTGAACTCTGCTTCCTGTCAGATCAAGCTGCAGAATTCAATTTTCATAGGAGCACAAACTCTGTTGTGAACTGCACATGTGAGGGATCTAGGTTCCACACTCCTTATGAGAATCTAATGCCTGACGATCTGAGGTGGAGCTGAGGCAGTGATGCTAGCACTGGGGACCGGTTGCAAATACAGATTAATATTAGCAGTGAGGTTTGACTGCACAACCCGCCCCCAGTCTGTGGAAAAACTGTCATCCATGAAACCAGTCTCTGATGCCAGGAAGTCTAGGGACCGCTGGGCTAGAGAAACCATACACTAGGTAGGAGGAAAGGAAAGAGGCCAGATTCTCACTCTTCTGGTGCCTCGAAATTATACATATTTAGCTAAGGGCAAACCCTACACAACTTCTCCTCCATCTTCACCATTCCTACTAGCTCTGCTTATGATATAAAGTACGTGATTAAAGGGTACCAGAGACACACACTCAAAGTCATCTTACTGACTTGGGTCAAATAAGTGATAACCTAAAAAATATACTTCACAGTTTTCCCTAAGGCATTTAATAAGCCCATAAGCAAGAGGAAGTTAAACAAAAATTGCTGGCAAAGATTCCTCTTCCTGAATGATTTCTTCTCATTAAAAAAAAAAAAGATAAGCCGGGCTCGGTGGCTCAGCCTGTAATCCTGCGCTTTGGGAGGCTGAGGTGAGTGGATTGCCTGAGCCCCTGGGTTCGAGACCCACCTGGGCAACTTGGCAAGACCTCATCTCTACAATAAATCAAAAAATTAGCCAGGCGTGGTAGCGTGCACCTGTAATTCCAGCTACTTGGAAGGCTGAGGCGGAAGGATCGCCAGAGTCCAGCAGGTTGAGGCTGCAGTGGCCGGGAGCAGCCCCGCACTCCAGTCTGGGTGACAGAATGAGACTCCAACTCAAAAAAAAAAAAAAAGATACTTTTTTAAACAATTAACCATGGGTAAATGATGAACAATGAGTAATCCCAGGGGTATACCAGCGTGCATGTGTGTTCTGGGCAGGTAGATTCATTACAGACATTTCACTTAGCCACAAATTCAGGTAGCATCGCTTAGCACATGTATCAATTCCAACTCAGTTTACTTCTCAGAGGACTTCAACCCTGAAATCAGCTGTCCCTGCCTTTGTCCTCAGTAAATGAGGACTTGGCAAAGAGCACAGGTTACAGTCATACTCTGGTGCTCTCAACCAGCACTGTCCAACAGAACTTTCTGCAATGATACAAATGCTCTTTGTCGGTGCTGTCCAATATGGTAGCCACTCGCCACCTGCAGCCACAGAGCACTTGAAATGAAGATTATTTCATTTTCGTTAATTTTCATTTAAATAGTCACACTGGCTAGCAGCTACCCTACGGGCAAGAGCAGTTTTAGAGTCTGTCTCAGGTACCCAGACAGAGGAAGAAAGATTGGGTGCAGATTCTAATTCAATCCTGGGACATGGTCCTGTTCCCACTTCATAATACAAGTCACTCTCCTAAGCCACTCCTGCCAGCCAAAGTCAATGTTCACAAAAGATGGTTTCTCTCATCACTAACTGCACCCAGTTAGGGGTGAGCCATTATTCACTAGTGTTGGGATCATAATCAACAGCTGTCCCCTACTTGAGGCCCCTTTCCATTCTATCTTGCCCTTTTTTTTGCTCCAAAACTCTCTAGTGGTTCTGTTTTTTTCCTCCCCCCTTCCTTATTTCTAATTCTATTCATTTCCTGTCTATCACAAAATCAACATCCGCTCAACTAAGTTTACATAAAAATCTCTTTTATAACACTAGGACCAACCACAATTACACATTAACTACCCAGGGAATGGACTGTTCAAAGCAAGAAGCCATCACCAATTCATATATCCAAAGATCTAGAAGTCAAAAATGGATTAAATAGATAATATAATCAGTACATGAATTGCAGCAAGAATATTTTTTAAATGTATATTGAGGCTAAAGATACTCTAACAAAACTCCACCAAAACTCTCCCCAGTCCAGAAAAGCCACATTCACTTGTGTTTCCCAAGTGGCTCCCCGTCCAATGCAGTCACTGGTACAAAGCAAGTCCAGAATGAGTCTGAGGTCAAAGCTTGGTCTGCAGAGGAAATTAGAAGGAAATTGTAGGAGATAAAACACAGCTTTAGGTTCTGGCATCTGTCCAGCTTTGTTCATTTTAGGCTAATGTTTTAAGACGTAGGGAAGACAAAAGAGCCAAGAGACTGCCCAGAGGCAGCCACATGTTTCTCACCCCATTCCATGTACACAATGCACCTCTAGCAACCCTTCCTCCTTGCCTCTCATACTGTGGGTTTCAAGTCATTTACCTGTCCTCAAAGTATCACTGCAAAATGAAAGAGACAATGCATATGTGCAAAACACCTAGCGGAAAAGACCAAAAAAGCCACGTTCCCCAAAAGTATAATAAAAGTAAACTCAAAGATGTGTGACTGTACGAAGAACCATGCGAGTTTAATAAAATAACAAGATGCTTAGACATCTTCTCGGCAGTGCAAAAACACTTAGACAACACCACATGGCCACATCGAAGGTGACTGTTACTGTACAGATGGGAAAAACAGACACCGGCGTTTCCCTGGAGGTCACCAAGGGAGTAGCATGTAGCAGAGCCAGGATCAGAATGCAAATTCCTGCTTCCCAGACCGGGGCTCAGACCACTTGGCCACAGCGTCTCCCTTGCGGCAGCTCATTTATCAACCACAGATAATTTCCCCATTACTTTCCTAAACAAGAACAGCGCTTCTCAGGGCAGAAGACACCGCTCTGTCCATTTTAAGAAGAAGAACATGCACAATGTGACGAGTGTTATATAATCAACAGAACGCAGGCCAGCAATGGCCAAATAATCGGGGGCACATTCTTTCCCACCATTCTCAGTGACGTAATTGTATATACCCCTGGCATGGGTTCAGAGAGTTACTAAGTCAGCTTGAATGCTGCCGAGATTGTCCAAATCCTGACAGTTCAGTAAATTGCATCTTTTGCATGGTACCATGACAGGCAGACACCAGCCCACCCACACCAGCCAGTTTATAAACAAAATGACCTTACAAATGTCTCTAGTCCACACCTAAAAAAGCTGTCTGTGTAGTCACAGGTGTAATGCACAGGGCTTAGCAGGTTTGAACTCACATTATAGCCAAAGCTCACCCATCTGCAAAATGTAATGAAGTTCACTTTTCCCCCCATCTAGTTACCATTTGTTTTTTCTTTCTTTCTTTTTTAAAAATATAGACAAGGTCTTACTCTGTCACTCAAGCTGGAGTGTGGTGGCATGATCATAGCTCACCGCAGCCTCCAACTCCTGGGCTCAAGCAATCCTCCTGCCTCCGCCTCCCAAGTAGCTGGGACTACAGATACACAGTGTCCCACCTGGTTAATTTTTTATTTTATTTTTTGTAAAGACAGGGCTCACTACGTTGCCCAGGCTGGTCTTGAATTCCTGGTTTCAAGCAATCTTCCCATCCCGGCTTCCCAAAGTGCAGGGATACAGGTAAGAGCCACCATGTCCGGCCAATCTATTATTTCATAGGTTGATTATATCAAGCACAAACATCAGTTATCTAAATGTCACAAATATCTTCAAATTTCAAATGCTTTTTTATAGTAACAAAAACAGACATAAAAACCAGAACCCATTTCTCATTTCAATTTAGAGGATGACATTTTCATTCAGGGCTATCTCCATCTTTCTTTATTTACAAAAGATAAGAAAATATGACTAATACAGACATTTTCTGTAAAAGACAAACTTTTTCTATAAAGGATAAGTTAATAAATACTCACTTATAACTACTCAATTCTGTTGCTATAGCATAAAAGCAGCCACAGACAACACTAAAGTGAACTGCATGGCAGCATTCCAATAAAACTTTATTTACAAAAATAGACAATGGGCCAGATTTGATTGACAGGTCATAGTTTGCCAACACTTAATCTAGAAAATAATTTACTTTTTTCCCTTTTTTATGTTATCTTCAACTCATGTTTCACTTAGATGAATCATTAAAAAAATAATCGTATGCTAAAGCAAAAACAATGAGGACTTAAGAGAATAAGGGTTATTTTTTGTTTGGTTGGGTTTTTTTGAGTTGGAGTCTCACTGAGTCACCCAGGCTGGAGTACAGTGGCACGAACATGGCTCATCGCAGCCTCGACCTCTGGGTTTCAACCTCAGCCTCCCAAGTAGCTGGGACTATAGGCACACACCACCATGCCCAGCTAATTTTTTTTATTATTGTTTTTTGTATAGATGAGGTATTGCTATGTTGCCCAGACTGGTCTCAAACTCCTGGCTTTGAATGATCCTCCCACCTTGGCATCCCTAAGTGCTGGGATTACAGGCATGAGCCACCACACCCCGTGAGAATACAGTTCTTAAGAATTCCATCACAGTACAGACCACCTTTTCCTGAACTAACCAGTGCACAGAGAAGGTCAACAGCCTCCAACACAAGCTCCTGGTGTCCAATCCGCGTGACCCCCAGCTCCTCCAGATCCTGATGGGAAATCTGCAGCAGCTGCTCGCCGTTGATCTTCTCCCGCTCAAACTTGTGGACATACTGCTGCAGGCAGTCATCTAACCCTATCCAAAATAAACAAAAGTCTGTTAGTGTCATTTTGTTCCTTCACCCCTCAAAATGCTCACATTTAATCAACCTCAGCAATCGTCAATCATGCTGCCATGATTTGCGTATCTGCATGATGCACAGCCCACCTGATGGGCACCTTCTACATGATATCTTGTCACCTCAAACAGGTTTTAAATGGGCAGCTCAAAATTCTCAAATGGATCCATCACAGTTTTATGACAGCTACCCTCCCATTCCCTGGAAACTAAAGGAATAAACACTAAACTCCCTTGATTTGAAACACTGGTTATCTATACCAGACATGTTGTCTGGTTGCTAAGCAACCCTTCCTTTGGGACATCATCCCTCCCATACCTTGTAATCCCAGGAGGCTTGTCAATCAAGATGCTTTGCCACAACGGTTGGCACATGGCCAGGCTGCCCACAGTACTCTACACACCCTCCAGCCATGGGTTCAGGGATGGCCATGTGACTCCAAGCAGAGCCAATCAACGTTTTCCATGATATTGGATATGCAGACCCAAGGGCGAAGGCTCTTTCTTCCTTTCCAATTGGAAGTCATAAGATAAACCTTGGCAATGCCGGCAGCCATTTCTCTGATCCATTTTCTGAGAATAAATCCATTTGAAAGAAAGAGAGACAGAAAATGGCCCAATAATATCCTCTATGCGCCTGGATCTAACCCTGCTTAATAAATTCTCCTCTTAACAGAAGCTTGTTTGTGTTGAGCTTCTGTCTCTTACTGAAAAAGTTCTGATGAATACAGATGTTAAAAGGAGAAGGTACCAGCAGCAGTGCCAGAGAAAGGCAATGTTAAATGGGTTCACTTACGGGAATTTTTCCATATCAAATACTACAGCCAAAAGTGCCATATTTTAATGCAGTATATAATGACTAAAATGAGTAAACCAAATAGAACTTGGGAATCTTCATTCCTGCCCAGAGAACTCTCAGGTCAACTTGGTTTAATGGTTTTACTAGAATAAAATTTTATCCGGAATCAATGGATCTATTCAAGTCTAATAATAAGTCACTCTAGTGTTTTAAAATATTAGAGTTATATGAATTCAATCCCAACACAAGGAATGAACACTCAACTAAACTAAAAGAAGTATGAGGAGGGCATGCGGCCCACTTTCCCCCACAACACACATACATACACACACACACACACACACACACACACACACACACATTATTTCATTTACCCTTCACAAGAGCTGTGCCATGTGGGTATTTCTCTGAGCTAGAAAAAGTAGACACAAGGCCCAGCAAGTGCTTTTGGCAAGACTACAATCCTTACATCTGATGTGTGAGGTTAAACTGCATCTCTACCCCACAAACTTTCCCCCTTTGCTTCCTGATAAGATACAGTAAGATGGACAGTCCTCTGACAACTATTTGGGGCTATCAAATATAGAAAGAGGAAGTAAGAAAAAATTAATGTCGTCATCTGGAACCAGCTCGTCCTACCTAAAGTGACATCTGTCTAGCAGAGGAGCTCTAACACTCAGCAAGCGAAGGTGGGGACATTGGTATCAACCCGGCTCCACGCTGACTGCCTTGAGCCACAAAAGCAGCCTTTGTGGCATATAAGTCAGGCAGGCAGTGGAGGCCAGGTAAGTCAGCAGGTATGGAGACTGATACCCCATCTGGACTGCAAGAGCTACCTCAGCACCAGGGTACCTGGAATGGTCGCCTGCAGTGGGGGCAGTGTTTACCTGCAGCAGGCAACAGTGACAAGGGGCAAGACTGGAAGACAGTGTCATAACCACTCTGTTCCCATTTTTTAGATAAAGAAGTAAAAGCTCACAGAGGATATATAACCTGTCCACTGCCATATAACAGGTAAAACATAGAATATTTTACCCATCCATACTCATACATAGCTGGTTAGGTGCCAAGAGAATAATATACATATTTTTTTGAGTTGGGATCTCACTCTATTGCCCAGGTTGGAAAGTGTGGCATGATCATTGCTCACCACAGCCCCAACCTCCTGGGCTCAGGAGAGCCTTCCACCTCAGTCTCCCAAGTAGCAAGGACTATAGGCGGATGCCACCATGACTGGCTAATTTTTTGTAGAGATGAGGTCTCACTATGTTGCCTTGAATTCCTGGGGTCAAGTGAGCCTCCCACCTCATCTTCCCAAAGTTCTGGGATTACAGGCCTGAGCCATCACGCCTGACCAGACAAGGATTTTCATAGTCCTTTTCTTTAGCTTGATGCAGAAGAAAAGAGCTTGAATTCTAATCAAGGTCTGTTGGGCACAAGCCTTGCTCTTTTGTGTTCCACCTGTCAAGCATGGGATTATAACACAGGATCATGAAAACTCCTCTCTCGGCATCTTCCTAAATCAACAGTAAGATCTAATCACAAAACAGTTATTAAACTATAATCATAGAATCTTAGAGGCACCTAAAAGGTACTTCAGATCTCACTGAGTACAAAAAATTGGGAAAGTATGGACAAAGATTAATTCCCCTGAAATTTGCTCTAAACTATTTAGCCAGTTCTAAGCCAGATCACAACCAGACCCTACATCCTTCTCTCTTTCAAGATGCTGTCTTCCCTAGCCTACTTTGAAAGCTTTAAAAAAATTGGTGTTTTAATTTGTCATAAAAGTTTAGGACAACCACGTAATATAGTTAAACCCTGTGACGGTGGAACTGTGTCCTCCCAAAACTTCTGCTGAAGTTCTCACCCCTAGTACCTCAGAATGCATTCTGAAAGAGAATTTTTAAAGAGGTCATTCAGTTAAAATGACATCATTTGGTGGGCTCAATCCATATGACTAGAGTCCTTATAAGAAGGGGAGATTAAGACACAGCCACACAAAGGGAAGGCCGTGTGAAGACACAGGGGCAAGATGGCCACCTACAAGCCAAGAAGAGAGGCCTCAGAAGAAACTTCTCCTGTTCACACCTTGATCTCACACTTCTTGTCTCGAAACTGTGATAAGAGAAATTTCTGTTGTTTGAGTCACCCAGTCTATGGAACCTTGTTAAGGCAGCCCTAGCAAACCAGTGCAAACATAATAACGTCTGTTTCCTATTCATCCACATGCAATGAAATATTTCTTAAAATACAAAAGGCCCAGTGACCAACGGAATTGAAACTGCTGTTTACTGTGCTAGTAAGCAAGCTTGTTGCTTCAAATACAAGCATTAAAGGGAGTCACATTAGTTTGCATGTGCAGAATAAATCAGTTCATTGAAATTCAAAATGAAGAAGTGCAATGGCCATTCATTAAACCTTATTCCTGAATGATAAGGAGCAATAACAATGAGGCCAGATCAATTCTCTTTTCATTAACTGAAAAAGCCACCGAAGAAACAGGATTTCAAAGGTAGCTTTGAAACATGAAGGAAGTATTTGGAGCACAGAAAAGAAGGTTGAGCTGGAAGGTCCTAGGTTCTAGAGGGTTCTAGACACACTGTACATGAGCAGAGATTGAGAACCAAAGAATACAGAACATTTGCCCCAAGAAACAGACCTGAGGATTCTGAGGGCAGCACTGTAACCTCAAATAATCAAACATTCCCTGAGATGCAGAAGAGTCATCAAGTAGAAATATCATGTTGCTACTGATGTAAGAACAGACTCTATTGTGGCTTCAAGACTTTTCCCTCAAGGCGCACATACATTGAATATGCTAGGTTTTAAATAGTATGCCCTCAGAGTTTTATTATCCCAATACATGATGACCAATTGTTCAGTTGTCCTATTGTTTAGAATACAATTACACATTTATAAACAGCTAAATTAAACTATTACATAGTCCCACAAAGAAGGGGGAAATCTCAATTTCTAGTAAACTGATCTAATTGTTTTAGAATTTGTAATAAACCATACTCTTCTACTTATTTGTCAAATGTATCTATTTGCCAGTTTCATGTTTCAAGGAATTTATCGAAAGTCTGGCAGGACCATGAGAAACATAAAATTAAGTAAAATTAGATTAAACACATTCCATTTACACACATTATACACATAATTAAATGTGAAGGAAAGGAAAAGAAACTCCCACGAAACAAGAGCTATCATACAAGAGGACCCAGACTTCCTCTCTCATCACTAAACCTGGCTACAGGTCATCCTAAACTTTCAAAGAAATCAAATGCAAGAAGAAAACAATAAAACAGTGGTTAAACTGGGTGCAGTGGTTCATGCATGTGATCCCAGCACTTTGGGAGGCTAAGGTGGGCAGACTGGTTGAGCCCAGGAGCTTGAAATTAGCCAGAACGACACAGCAAGACCTCGTCTCTACTAAAAAATCAAAAAATTAGCCTGGTGTGGAGGTGCGTGTCTGTAGTCCCAGCTACTCAGGAGGCTGAGGTGGCAGGATCGCCTGAGACCAGGTGGTCAAGGCTACCCTGAGCCGTGATCATGCCATGCACTGTACTCCAGCCTGGGCAACAGAGTGAGACCCTGGCTCAAAAAATAACAACAACAAACAAACAAACAAACAAAAATAGTGGTCAGGAGCCTGTGATCCAATACCTGTCCCTCTTCTTCCTGACTGGGTTACCTGGGACAAGTTATTCAGTTATTTCATTTGTGAAATGAGGCTATTAATACCACCCACTGCGTAGAACTGTCAAGAAAATGAAATGATAATGTTTACAAACAGCTTAGAACATTGAGGAGCACACAGTAAATAACATAAATTTTGTTAAATATAAAATTTGATTTATTCAGATCCTCAATCTTCTCAAGTGTTCAGAATAAAAGTTGCTAAAGAGACATAAAAATTCCCAAATGCTTGGGTGGGTCCCTCTGGAACAGAGATAATAGAAGATAAAATCGCAGCAACCCATCCTATGACCTTTCCCAGAAAGTGTTTCCACATTTGGGAGCCTGCAATAATCACTGGTTTCACTTTTTTAAAACGTCATGATTAAAGCCGAGTGTGGTCGCCCACACCTGTAACCTCAGAATTTTGGTAGGCTGAGACGGGCAGACTGCTTGAGTCTGGGAGTTTGAGCCTGGGTAACATAGAAAAACCTCATCTCATCAAAAATATCAAAAAATTAGCCAGGTGTGGTGGTGCATGCCTGTAGTCCCAGCTACTTGGGAGGCTGAGGCTGAAGGATCATCTGAGCCCAGGAGGTCAAGGCTGTGGTGAGCCATGATCGTGCCACTGAACTGTAGTCTGGCTGACAGAGCAAGGCTCTGACTCAAAAAAATTCATGGTTTATTTCAGAATATAAGCACCATGAAAGCAGTGATTTTGTTTTGTTCATTGTTTCCTCCACTGGCATGTAGAACACTGCTGTTCAATAAATGTTTGTAAAATAAACACATGAATGCATGAATAAGAACAAAGAGTGTCACATAAATAGAAAATCACCTGCATGCATGAAAGTCACCTGCTTTTATTCTCCCATTCAAGTAAGCAGCTAAAGATAAGTAAAGATAAAGAAACTATTGACTGTGATATCAGTTACAGGCATGTGTTGCACGTTTCAATGTTTCAAGATTAAAGAAGGTCATTTCTACACAAAGAGAAATGTCATAAACAAAACCCCAAGCTTTTTAGCATCAGGCTTTGACAAGAAACTTGCATTGAACTAATCATTAATTTTTATTAATTAATTCATCTCTCCCAAGTGTGGAAAGGAATTTGTACAAGTAGGAAGCCAGAGTAAGTGCCCCAGCATAAAAAAGCTATGGCTATTCTCTTCTTATTGTCTGTATAAGATGAAAACCAGGTCATTAACTAGGTCCCAAAAAATAAACAGTCATCAAGACCCAAGTAGAAAGTGTCCCACAGACCACATACTCTGTGGCTGCACATATAACCTGTCAAGTTCAAGTAAGTAGAAGCTACGATTCTACAAATACAGGCGGCCCAGAATGGTTCTTCTGGCATTTCACATAGAATACTTTGACCAATAAAGCATGTTTTAACCAGTGTTGGGATTTTTGTTTTCTGAGGTTTTCGTTTGTTTGTTTTTCAGTCAGAAGTCTCACTCTGTCACCTAGGCTGGAGTGCAGCAGCACAGTCATGGCTCACCTCAAACTCCTGGGCTCAAGCCACCCAACCTTCTCAACCTCCAAAGTAGCAGGGACTAAAGGTGCATGCCACCATGCTCAGCTAATTTTTTTATAGAGATGAGGTCCCACTATGTTTCCCAGACTGGTCTCGAACTTCTAGACTCAAGTAATCCTCCTGCCTCAGCTTCCCAAAGTGCTGGGATTACAGACGCAAGCCCCCACACCTGGTCTGGGTTTTTTTTTTCTTTTAAGAAATATTTTGATTCAGAAATCAGTTTAGCTAAAGGGTACAGACTTCCATCTCACTCAGGACTTTTAAGGATACCAAGTCACAGATGATGCCAAAAATTTATTCCAAAAGACTTGAGTAGACTATGTTCTTTGACAAGGAGAATCATCCCAGACTCACACAAATTCAATTTAATTCAACAAACTTTATGAAACAACTATTCCACGCAGGCATTCCCCTTGGGATGGACTTCTACCACGAAGGAGATAAGGGCTTAGAAGTATGTCAGTTTTTTATTTTCTGAACCAGAGGACAGGAAACAAGACCGGGGTGTAAATTTACAGCTAGTTACAATATTATGTGAATCACCAACACTTTGAAAAACTTGCAACGGTAAAGACCTGACATCAAAGCTCTTCAGCCTTCCCAACTTGCTGACACCCGTGTCCAGTATATTATAGCTTCCCCAAACATGACACCTTTGTAATAAAAAGTCATTTTTCACACTGCAGCTCAATATGTTTTGGCGTCCATAGGAACATATTATGGTTAACGGAGCAAAGCTGATGTCAGAACATGCCAAAATTCAGAAAGGGTGGTGCACTGGTAGGAACTCTGAGCGCCCTTTCATGAGTCACCCAACTGATCACTGTGGAATGTCTTTCACCACTCACGTTCTGTTGACGTCTATAGGCCTTAATTATAAAGCTAGCTGATAAAATTAATTTCAATGTGGTCAGTTCGAGTTTCAATAATAGTACCATGTTTGAAACACAGGGATGTGCTGACTTTTAGAATTGATGAATTCCTTATGCCTGGTTAGGACAGGCTCTCGGATGGGCGACCTTTCCCAGTAAGTCAAAATTCTACACAGGATCTCCCAAGGGCCACCTGTCGGCGGCAGGCTACAGAAAAAAGGCCAGCCGGGCTCGGTGGCTCAGCCCGTAATCCCGTGCCTTTGGGAGGCTGAGGTGAGTGGATTGCCTGAGCCCGCAGGTTCGAGACCCGCCTGGGCAGCAAGACCTCATCTCTACAATAAATCAAAAAATTAGCCGGGCGTGGTAGCGCATGCCTGTAATTCCGGCTACTCGGAA
>NW_007090138.1:490275-528601 GCF_000164805.1 Carlito syrichta
ACTCCGACTCAAAAAAAAAAAAAGAAAAAGGCCTACACCCCGCCATTGCACCTGTAGGTCCCCGACGGAAGCACAGTTCTGTAACAGTGAAATGGCAAAAGACTAACATAATTAACTCCATTTTGGACTGCAGGAGGGCCATGCAGGCCATTGTCCATGCTTGCGTAGGTTAGAATAATTTTGAAACACTGAAAAGATAACAAAGGAACAATAAGCATGCAGCTGTCCTGGCTAACTCTGGGAAGAAGAGGAGGATATCCACTAACTATGTTTTAGTTAAAGATTCAAAGGAACATTGTGACCTGACCAAGGACAAAGACGCTTCCCCATTCCGCTCCTCCTCCCTGCCCTTAACATCAAAAGAGCCTGAAATCTGTACTGGCTTGAGGTGGTCTTTGAGACATAAGTCCACCGTCCCCCTCAGGTGGCCAGCTCTTGAATAAACCTGTTTTCCTTATATTAGCCCTTGTCTCTCAAGTTTGGCTTTCAAGCCATAAGCACCCAAACCTGAGCTCGGTTTCAGTTCTTCCCTTTGGATAGGGAAGGCCTAGTTTCCTCAGAAGCCTGCATGCTGTTGGGACCACCCCCTCCTCTCTCTCTTCTATCAGAATATTCTGTATCCGCTCCAACGGGAGAAACTGCAGCCATGGCCTGCCCTCTGCTACTCAAGATTCATCTTTGCTCATAGTTCTCAGGAGGACAAGGAGCAGCCAGCAAAACTCACTTCTCTTCTTTTTTTTTTTCCCTCTGTGTTTGGAACCTGTAGTCATTCCTTTAAGGAGAAGAGAACCTATGGGAAGAAGTAGTTATTTCTTCTTCTGACCAACACCCCTGGAGGCAGTGCTTACGTTCCCTCTTCCCAGGTCCCTAGCAAGAGTGCTGATGCCAGTCGAACAGATGATTTCCAGTCATACTCGGGCACTGAATGCAGCTTGCATCCTGCCTCCAGTTGGTCACAGCATCTAAGCCCAACTGTCATCACTTTCGTCTAGTCCCCCATACTTGCCCACCCAACCACCCAAGACTTCCAGGCACTGGGATACTTCCTGCTACAAAATACAAACTCTTCAATATACTCCAGTGGCAAATGAAGATGGCTTTTTCCTCCCATTCCAAATTCCTCATTTTTTATTTTAAAACCCCTTCTCCCCCAGTTCCTCTGGGACCTAAATACATCCTCCTGATTCCTGCATTTTCAACCTTCCATTCCTTTCAACTGCTTCCCCACCTCCCATAAAAAAAAGAAAAGAATATTCTTCCTGCTATCATACCCACTTTTCACCACTACACTTCTTAAGAGTAAGCGGTCAGTACCTAACATCCAGGCTCCATCCTTGGCCTTCTGCTGATTGAACCCCCCACATTTTGGCTCTTGCCCCCATTATTTCATGGAAACCACTCCATGTGTGCTGATTTGTAAAGACCCACTAACTGTCAAATCTGGTGGATAACTTGAAGTCCTTCTCTCTGCTGTCCTTAACAGTGTTGTAAAGTTCTTGCCAACTTCTTCATTCTAGAAACCTCCTCACGTGCCTGCCTCCATACTTCTCCCTGGCCTTCTCTGATAGTTTC
The DNA here is from genome assembly GCF_000164805.1 of Carlito syrichta. Classification (NCBI taxonomy): domain Eukaryota; kingdom Metazoa; phylum Chordata; class Mammalia; order Primates; family Tarsiidae; genus Carlito; species Carlito syrichta. The sequence continues at coordinate 491,848 of NW_007090138.1, forward strand.
TCCTTCATTGACTCATCTTGCTACAACTGTTCCTGAAATTTCAAAATAGTTGGTTTCATCCTTGAATCATCCTTCTTCTCTTAAAAAAATCTTATTAACTAGCAAGGACTTAATGAAAGTTTACACTGGTGGTCTGTCCATATGGTCTGTCCATAGCACACTAGGTTTTCTATTTAACATGGGAAGAAAAGACAACTTTAGTTCCATGATTTAATAAATATAAGAGGAATCTCACCTTTACCAACATTTAATATACAATTGATCCTAGTGCCTTCACAGATATTCTGTGCGTTATATATGCAGCATTATAAGGTACCAAAGACCCTTCCTATACTGAAAACCTAAAAGGGCTCACTTTCAACTTATTATGTGGTAATGTAAGTTTACTATCTGCTTCTAACTTAACTAGTTATCATAACATAGTCAAAGTCCTAAAGAGATTCTCGCAACTGTACATGGAAGATAATACAAGCATAAGCTATCAAAAATGGTAGAACTGATATTTCAAATCAATGATGAGTAGATAAAAAGAACTACTTGCAATATGGCATCACATCCTCTAATATTAAAGAGAAGTCACACCCAAAATATAAACTACCTTGTGATTTTAAAAATATTTTTAAGTCTTTATCTTTTGACAATGTCTATTTCTTATGTTATATATTATAATATGCATGCAAGTACAGTGGAATGTGTATAATACTTATAGATAAATGTCTACTTATTATGGGTGTGTGCCCACAAATTATTTACTTATAGGAAAGCAAAATCTGTAGACTACAGTCGCTCACAGTAGCTCATACCTGTAATCCCAGCTACTGAGATTAAGCTGATGCAGGGGGATCACTTGAACCCAGAAGTTCGAGACTAGCTGGGGCAACAGAGCGAGAGCCCCTACTCTAAAAGTTTGTCATTTTTTGTTTGTTTTTTTTTTTTAGTTAGAGTCTCACTCTGTCGCCAATAACACACTCACAGCCACCCCAGCATCGACCTGATGGGCTCCAGCGATCCTTCCACTTCAGCCTTCCAAGTAGCTGGAACTACTGGTGTGCGCTACCACGCCCAGCTAATTTTTTTGATTTATTGTAGAGACAAGGTCTTGCCTAGTTGCCTGGGCTGGTCTTGAACCCATGGGCTCAGATAATCCACTAGCCTCGGCCTCCCAAAGTGCTGGGATTACAGGCTGAGCCACTGAGCTCAGTCTATTGTTGTTTTTTAATCGGTAGACTATATAGATCTATACAATAATGGCTGCTGAATTGTGCTCTTTAATCTAAAACTCAATATACTTTCAAACATGAATCTCTTTCTCCACACTTGGTCTCAAACTCTTGGCCTCAAGCAATCCCCTCACTCTGGCCTCCCACGGTACTGGGATTACAGGCATGAGCCACTGCATCTGGCCACGCCACAAACTTGGAATGTTCTTTCTCTCCTCCACAATCTTCACCCTCCCCCAAAACTAGACTTCAAGTCCTGTCAATGGTCGCTGCTGAGGATCCCTCCACTATGTTCCCTGCTGCCCACGTTTACTGTCACAGCTGAACTTAGCTCACCGCCAGGTTTCTACAGTACCCTAGAAACTAGCTGCCATGCTCAGTCCCTTCTTTTAATTCATCCTCTGTCATTCCATCTGAGCAAAACCATCCCATCCTTGACAGATCCTAGTCCATCAGCTCAGCATGGTGTCCCAAGCCCTTCTGGGCCTGTCCTCTTCCAAACTTCCCTGTAGTCCCACATCCTGAACCTCTCATCCTACTGATAAGAATGTAGAGACTGACCACCTTGCTGAGTTTTTCCAAAAGTAACAGGAGGATCACTCACGGGCTAACAAATCCAGGCCCCAGGCCAAATCTAGCCCACTGCCTGTTTCTGTAAGTAAAGTTTTATTGGAATACGGCCACAACTCCTTGGCTTACATATTGTCTCTGGCTCCTTTGTGCTACAATGGCAGAGTTGAATAGCTGTGACAGAGACCATATGGCCCCCTAAGCCTGAAATATCTACTATCTGGCCCTTTACAGAAAAGGTTTGCAAGCTCTTGGTATGACTAACAGCAGGATGAGTACAAGGTGATGAGAAATCCGCCAGCCAGGAAAACAGACTTCACCAAGCTAGTCTGGAATCAAGGGAACCTGTTTTTGTTTTTTTGTTGTTGTTTATTTTATTTTTACATTTCTTAAATAATCATTTCACATAATTACCCTGAATTTAAAAGCAGAGAAAATTTTATTCCCTTCCTCCCCAGTAAAAGGCCTGAATATGTTTTGGGAGACCCCTTTCAACTTTTTACCCACTTTATTATTTTCTTTTTGGTTAAACTTTTTGAGTTATAATGTATACACAATGAAATTCACCAATTTCCAGGGTACAAGTCAATGAGTTTTGACAAATGAGTCTTGACATACAGTCATGTAATCACACAGCAATCATTATATAAACATTTCTATCCCCTCCAAAAAGTTCCCATATTCCCCTCTGCTATCTACTCCCTCCCACAGCCCCTGGCAGTCACTAATCTGCTTTCAATGGAAATGAACCCGATTTCTTGTCCTGGCTGCACTCTCTTGTACTACCTGGCTAACATTGGCAGAACCACTGAGTTCTGATTCTCAGGCTTCTCGTCTGTGGATTAGCAGCCTTCGATTAGCACTGACACCCCTACACATGTTGAATTGCAGCTCTGATTTAATCAGTCATCCTTCCAGGCCTGTGGTTACATCTAATTTGAAGAAAGGGCACCACGACTAAACACAAGGTCTGCAACCTGGATTAGAAGGCCACTAGTGTTTCTTCCAAGTCTAATACTCAGGGCTTTCACATACCTCTGAGCTATATAAGTTATCTTTACTTACAAGAGCAGAGTGTGGAAAAGGAAATAATCTGCCCAGAAACTTAAATCACAAGCATCCTCAAAGCTAAAAAATAATTAGTAAATGTATGAACTCGGGTTTGAGAAAAACCATATAAAAACGAAGTCAGGTTTTCGACCCCAGTCAGAGCTGGGGGCTGAGACTGGCTGTTCTCTTGGAAGCAGAGGCCACATGAACCCCAAACACATAATAAAGATCCAGCCAACAAGAACTCTGGGAAGCCCAATTAAGAAGCAACAAAATTCTTTCACTTTGTGTACAGAACGGAGCGTCTGATTTTGAGGATGAGGGACAGACCACTGGCCGTGTGTTAGAGTACCAAGCAGAAAGATCAGTAATGCTGAAGACAACAATAAAAGCTTGGGCTTTTAACCATTTGGGAAAAGCTGGTCTGCACATCACTGAAGAGCTGCCACATATGCAGCAACAAATCCGCAGTTTAAACTTCTTACAAAAGGCAAAAAAAAAGGAATGGGAAAGACAGTCTGTCTTAAAGCACTTGCTTCTTAAAAAGCAAACTCAACGTTCTTGCTGGTAACCAATATCCTCTAAGACTTATGTCACTCTGAAGACATCAGAAGATGTAACCAGGAAACAACCACACTTTGGATTCCTTACGTAGGCAGAAGATACATTACTTAAACAAAACTTGAAACCCGTGGACATATCCATGCCAGAATAACTTAAGGAAGTAAAAACAGGAGGAATACTTTAGCTCAAGGATTCAAGTTACCCTCATTTGAGGTTTCTGAATGAAGAAGTAAAATATCCCAGCTGAAAATCTTGACCAAGGAACACTGGCTTTCAAGTCGCAGGCCTCCCAAGCCTATGTGCCCCACCCCCAACAGATTCGGCACAGCTTCCAACCCCTGTGTGAGGGACCCAGCCTGACCCCCACTCCCAGAACCCCGAGCTGCTGAACAAAGTCCAGTCACAGAGGGAGAAGTGCTCAGAGCAGGGAAAGGGAGATAACAGAAGTTAATATGGTCTGAAAGCATTTTTGGAAGGAGAAATGTATGCTGCTCTAAATCATGAATAAAGAACCAACACGTAAATCATGATCAACTGAAAAGCTGATGGTCTAAAGAGACCATCAGAATTCAGAAGATAACGGTGGCCCTCCATGTTAAGCTTCTCTCGCTCCTCCTTCCAAAAAAATGTATGATGAACACAAAAGATAATAAAACACCAAGGGCAGAGAGAAAATACAACATTGGCTTAGATGTCTGAAGGTGCACACCTGTGTGTGTATACATAACTATATCTCACAATGCAAGTTCAAAAAAAATGCAAAATGAGAGATTCTAAAAACAAAAATGAAATTGTGGAGATGAACACAAAGCATACCACAATACTCTGGTCAAAGAAATATGTCCTTTCCAAGGCTGTTTGTTGTAATTCAGTAACCAAACTATTGTATCCAATTTTGTAATACTTGGATCCAAGAGGGTGAGGGGAGGGAATGAGACAGAAGGAGTCCCATGGAAACAGAAGAAAGGAATGTCCTTAACCCAATATGTTGTACTTTTTGCCCCCCTTGTGCAGCTTATTTTGCCAAAACTATAAATCAGACTTGGTCTAAAAACCAAACACTGTTGCACTGGCATGCTTATGCGGAGCTGGGGGTGGAATTGACCAGTTCCCAGTATACACAGCACATTCACGTTTACAGCCCTGGGGGGAGTCAGCTCCGCACAGGAATACGCAATGGCCACAGCAGCAAGCCTGCAACGTGGGCTTCAGCCTCATTCATTGCTCAGGTGTCAATACCACCCAGCGGAAAGTTCCACTGTATGGAGGTGAACACACAACACATTCACCACCTCCACATCCCTTGAGCCGGCAGGATTCCATGGAAAAATTGTCTCTCTGGTCCTCCCCCAACACTGGAAAGTGCATGGCCCCAACAGCCAGGTTGTATATTAAATTAGACCCCTGTGTGAACCAGACTGCACAGTTTACAAAGCACCTGCACGCACGATGGCTCATGGATTCTTGCAACGGCTCCCAGGAGGAGGCTGGCCAGGTGATGATTATTTATGTCCAGTTTACTGACTAGGAAACCAGAGATCAGAGACTATACTATCCGTAAAAAGGCAAAGCTAAGACAGAACCCAGACCCAAATCCTTGTGGGGTCTGAGGTGGTCAGTGAAGACATGAATAGAGGAGGAAAATGTCTTAAGTACATACAGTAATCTACAGACCTTCTAATGCTGAGTACTTACCATGTTTCAGGTAACACACAGAACACTGCAGAAATGGTATAATTTACAGTCGCTGTTCAAGTAACTGAAGATGGAAGGATTGTAAACAATGCAAGGAGGAACCGTAAGCCCATTGTATAGGCCAAAATAAGCAGTATGGCCTCTGGAGCCAGATGAACCTGGATTCGGCTCTACTACTTCCCAGCTGTGTGACCTTAAACAAGTTACCCAACCCCTCTGTGTCTTACTTTTCTCATCTACAAAATGGAGAAGATAACAGTACCTACCTCATGGGATTAACAGGATGATTAAACGTGTTAAAATTTGTAAATGGGTCAATACTCTTAAAATACTTACAAATATTGCCAGGTATGTAGTAAGTGCTAGTTAAGTGTTTGTGGAAGAAAAAAAAAAGAATAACAAAAAGGCTGGGCTCATTGGCTCATGCCTATAAGCCCACACTTTGAAAGGCTGAGGCAGGAAGATTTCTTTCTTTTTTTTTTTTTGAGTTGGAGTCTCGCTCTGTCGCCCAGACTGGAGTGCAGTGGCCGCTCCCGGCCACCGCAGCCTCGACCTGCTGGGCTCCGGCGATCCTTCCACCTCAGCCTTCCAAGTAGCCAGAATTACAGGCATGTGCTACCACGCCCGGCTGATTTTTTGATTTATTGTAGAGATGAGGTCTTGCTGCCCAGGCGGGTCTCGAACCCGCGGGCTCAGGCAATCCACTCACCTCAGCCTCCCAAGGGCACAGGATTACAGGCTGAGCCACCGAGCCCGGCTAGGAGGATTTCTTGACGCCTGAAGTTCAAGACCAGCTTAGGCAACAAAGTCAGACCTTGTCTCCACAAAAACAAAAAAAAAAAAAAGGAAAGAAATTCAAAAAACAAACCAGGCACGGTGATTCGCGCCTGTAGTCCCAGCTGAGGACTTTTAGAGGCTGAGGTAGAAAGATTGCCTGAGCCCACGAGTTTGAGGCTGTAGTAGCATTCCAGCCTAGGTAACAGAGCAAGACCCCCTGACTCAAAAAATAAAATACATAAAAATAACAAAATTTTTTTAAAAATAAAAGAAACTAGGGCTTAGGGAGCTTTTAAGTAGCTGGCCTAAAGTCACACAAACAATAAAAGGCAGAGTCGGGATTTAAAGCCATTTCCCAGAACTATGCCAGGAGAGCGTGCACCAGGGGTGGGCTGAGACGATCTGGAGGTATGATGGCAAGACCCTGAGGTGGGCAGCAGCTGATGTCTTTCACTTCCTACAGGAGCAGGAGACGGAGGAGGTGGCCATGGTGCTTCCACACGAGGAGGTGGAGAAAGGCTGAGACAGCTGCCAAACTGGAACAGCTGCCTGGGACAATGCGGCAGGTCTGTTAGGCAGCAAAAAAGTCTTTCTAAAATATGTAACCATAGCTTTTTGAAACGTAAAGCAGATACCATCCCAGCTACCTATTTAAAGTGCACAATGGGTTTTAGCAAGTTCCCAGAGCTATATAACCACAACCACAATGAACTGTAGAACATTTCTAACACCTCCCCTCAAAATAACCCTGTACCCATCAGAAGTCACCCCACCCAAGTCACCCTCTCAACCCTAGGCAACCACTAACTACTTTCTGTTCCTATGGATTTGCCCAGACGCTTCGCATAATGGATTCTGCACTTTACACATAAATAGAATCATCAAGTCCATGGTCTCATGTGATCAGCTTCTTTCACTTAGTGTAACGTTTTCAAGGTTCATTAAAGCCTTCTTAGCACACAACTTATATGCCACCCCCCACCTTGGTACAAGCCCTTGGGATAAAATCCACAGCCAACAAAGTTCAGGGTGTTCTGTCCAGAAGCATCTCAGCCCACATCTCTGCTAACCACTATGCTGGATGCTGGCCAAGCATCTCTGGCTTCTGGTCTACCATGCGGCCTTTCCTGGGTCACGCTACCTACCTGGAAAGCTCTTGCCACCTCATCTGTCCATCTCACCTCAAACCTCACATCTGCAAGGAGGCCTCAGCTGATCACAGTATATAAAGAAGCCACTGATCCATGTTGCCCACTCCTTGGGACTTACCAAACCTGTGAGTATTTATGTGTCCATTACGTCTCAGCTGCCTCCCTGCCTGTCTGTAACAGGGCCAGGGCCATGCAAATCGGCACCATCCACCATTAAGCCTCATGCGCCTGGCACAAAGGAGTTGCTTAAGAATAGCTTAAATAAAAGAGAAAAAACGAAGGAAAAGTTGGGTGGAGGTTGAAGACAGCAGTTTGGAGATGTGTAAATCACTAAAGGCATACAATTTCCTCCCATCCTGTCAGTATTCTCCTGAGTGAACCCGTTCGACTCTCACCCTCTCATCTTTCTTTCATATACTCACTCCCATCACGGACCCTGCCGGGATAAGGGCCGTGGGTACCCACCTCAGGAAATCAGAAAGAAACAATCCTGGCCCTTTTATGAGAGAGAAAAAAATCTTTTAGGCTGTTCCACACATAATTCCCACATATTTTGGCTCCACGGGATAACAGCTCTAACTACCAGAGGGACTTCACTGAAACTTTTTCTTGTTCTCCAGAAAACCCAATTTTACTACACTCAAGGGGCCAACATAAAATTCCCCCTGTCCTGTGCTGAGTGATATTAATTTCATGGGTGCTCTCATCTTAGAGTCACCTTCATACTGTGCAGGAGAATGGGTAGTGAGGCCCGCAGCTCTGACTGTCACAAGCCAAGTGACCCTGGTCAGATCACTTGACCTCTTTGTCAACGTGTCAAATGCAGAGGCTTGCAAGGTGACCCTGTGGGAGGCCACTGGCCCTATATTTCTGATTCTGTATTTCTTAGGGCACTATCTTCTTCCCATCTTCAAGTGAATAAGGCACCATCTTCATCCCAAACCCCTATTAACGGAAAGGTCAGGTCCTCTGATATCCAAAGCCAGCTCCCACCAATTGGGCAGGTAATTGGCACTGTTCGTATACAGTTAACTGACATTTGAAAAAGTAGTTCTTCCAAGGCTAACCATCGTAAGATCATACAAGCCCAGAATTAGAGAAGAATCTTAAAGCATTGTTATACTTCTTGGCTTCGTGTCATGCTTAAGAAAATACAGTTGTGTGCTCAGTGCATTTGATTTCCAGAGAACCAAGTCCTGCGTTGGCTCAGCTGGGACTGTCGGGGGAAGAGCAATCATCTCCTGTGATCGCTGCCCTGTCCTCACAGCAGGGACAGCAGTGCCCCCTCTGCTATTCTTCCCACAGAGAGAGCAGCCAAGGCTGGGTTTGAGGAGCTTTCTGAGCTTCTCAAAAGAAATAAAAATTCTACACTTAGAAACGTACACATTAAGTCTTTAATGCAAAATACAAGAGAGTTTATCTTTTTGTATATATATTTATGCTTTTAAGTGGGGTCTCACTCTGTTGCTAAGGTTTGAGTGCAGTGGCACAATCATGGTTCACGGCAGCCCCGACCTTCTGGGTTCAAGGAATCCTCCGGTCTCAGCCTCCTGAGTAGCTAAGGCATGCACCACCACAGCCAGCTAATTCTTACATTTTTTATAGAGATGAGGTCTCACTATGTTGCCCAGGCTGGTCTCAAACTCCTGGGCTCAAGGGATCCTCCTGCCTCAGCCTCCCAAAGTACTGGGATTACAAGCGTGAACCACTGCACATGGCCAAGTTGATCTAACTGACCAAATACTATACCTAAAAAGAACTCAGATTTTCTCTGGTAGTGCTAAAGAATGAACTCAAACTGGGGAAAACGGAGTGTAAAAGTGCACATTTAATAACAGCAAACAGGTAAACATCCTTTTCCACATGTCAGGCGCTTTTCAAGACTCAGTATGTGCAACCCCTTAAGCCTCCTGTGCCCCTACAAGTATGCACTACCTTCGTACCACTTGGAGATGAGGTGCTGAGGCACCCAGAGAGAGGTGACTTGCCCACGACCACACTCAGGGCAAGTGCCAGAATCCCCACTCCTCATTGCCAGATGCTGCCCTCCCACCCTCCAGCACAGAATGTTTGCAGACGTCCCTTCAGCCCATCTCAGGAAAATACGGTCTTCTATAACAAGAGATTATCCACATCATTTAAACTGACTTTGCTTGCTACCTGTGACTGCCATCGGAAATGTTAATGACCATTCTACTCAGATAGATGAGTGTAAAAATACTTCTAACTGAAAAAAATAGTATCAAAAACCAGTCTGCGACAAGTTGGGTAGCCCAAGTTTCTAAATAACATTCAAAAATACGAGCATGTCAGGCACAATGGCTCATGCCTGCAATCCCAGCACTTTGGGAGGCTGAGGTGAGAGGATTATCTGAACCCAGGAGTTTGAGACCAGCCTGGGCAACGTGGTGAGACCTTGTCTCTACAACAAATCAAAAAAATTAGCCAGGCATGGTGTACATACTTATAGTCTCAGCTACTCGAGAGGCTGAGGCAGAAGGATCGCCTGAGCCCAGCAGGTCAAGGCTGTGGTAGCTGTGACTGTACCACTGCACTCCAGTCTAGGCCACAAGAGTGAGACTTCGACTCAAAAAAAACAAACCAACAGCAACAACAAAAAATACAGATGAGATAAACTCTGTATATTTTTCCCAACAAATCTGGGTAAAATTCTTTTCTAGTTCCTTCATGTTTGAATGTGGTCCTAGAAACTGGCCCCTGAGGCCGTGACCTAAGGGTAGTAGTGGCCAGTCACATGGAATTGTCTGCCTCCAAAGAATTGTATACCTGGGGAATTCACAAACTCTCTGCCTGGATGGCTCACATTTATTTTTCAAAAACTTTATTTTAGAAATAAGCAGGTTATTCCTTTTTGGGACCAAATAAGAATATGGTACATGAGGCTATGCACTTCAACTTGTCTGTGTGCCATTAGAATCCCAGAAAAAAAGACAAAGGCAGAGAGAGACAATACTCCAAAAAAGAGAAATGTCAAACAGTTTTCAGCGCAGGTCAGCACCTACCTGCATACCCTAAGGGCTTCGGAAACAAAATACCTGTCTGTAGGGGTTCCTTTGTAGAGAAGGGCCAGATCCCTCAACTCATGTACTGACTTGTGTCTCATCACACAAACAAAAATAAGAAAAGCACGTACACGTATGAGCAACGACGCTGGCCAAATTCTGGAAACACTGTGAAACTTGAGGGTTCACTCTACCAGGAGGCTTAGTCCCCAGGGAAACAATTGGACCATCCCTGAAAGACAACTTGGGGGCAGGGGGCAGGCACAGTGGCTCATACCCGTAATACCAGCATTTTGGGAGGCCAAAGAGGGAGGATCATTTGAGCCCAGGAGTTCGAGACCAGCCTGGGCAACATAGCAAGACCTCATCTCTACAAAAAAATAAAAAAATTAGCTAGGCATGATCGTACGTGTCTGTAGTCCCAGCTACTCAGGAGGCTGAGGTGGGAGGTTGAGGCTGCAGTGAGCAGTGATTGTGCCACTGCACTCCAGCCTGAGTGACAGAGTGACACTCAGACTCAATCAACCAAACCTTGGGGGAGTGGGTGAAGGGAGAGGAAGGATGAGGGAAGACCTCTCAAGCTGTTCTCCTCCATATATATATATATATATATATTTTTTTTTTTTTTTTTTTTTTTTTTGAGTTGGCTTCTCACTCTGTCGCCCAAGCTGGAGTGCAGGGGCATGTTCATGGCTACCCCAGCCTCGACCTGCTGGGCTCCAGCGATCCTTCCACCTCAGCCTTCCAAGTAGCCAGAACTACAAACCACACTACCATACCCAGCTAATTTTTTATTTATTGTAGAGATGAGGTCTCGCCAAGCTGCCCAGGGTGGTCTTGAACCCACAGGCTCAGGCAATCAAGTCACCTCAGCCTCCCAAAGTGCTAGGATTACAGACTGAGCTATTGAACCCAGCCCACTTATACTTTTTAATAGCAGAGAAGAAACTGTGAGAGAATAGCTCTAAGAAAAAGAGTTAGCAAAGAGTAAACGAACAAGATAGGAATGCAGGAGGCAGCAGAGAGGGAGCTTAAACTTTAGGGAAAATGCAGGCTGAATGGCTACTGTTTCCATTCAGAGCCCCCAAATAACCTTGGCAGTCCCTCTCAAGACATGTCCTTAAGTGAAACAACAGCTACCAAGACTTCCGCAGGGAACCGCCCACCCTGTCCTCCCCAGACTCCCCAGCAGTGCACAGATACTTGGCTCGAATCACCTCCGTCCTTCGTTTGTCTCTTTCTTGTTTTGAGGAGGCACAGGACTACCAACAAGACAAAAGCTTTCTGCTTGGGAGCCCTAAAAGAATGACATTTTCCCCCCAAACAAACAGTTCCTTCCATCTGAACCGACTTCCATTTATTTAGCCAGGAAAAATGCATCCATTGGATACTACTATGTAACACTCGCCTGCTAAGGGTTTCTCAAGATATACATGGCCAACAGGTGACATAGCCAACAGGTGGTCCTGAAGAGGGCCAACAACTGGAGAGGCCATCTTCTTGCAATCGTCACAACTGTTTAGTCGTCCAAGCAGAAACCATAGGTCATATTCCTAAGAGGTTAGTAACCCCTTAAAGTGATTCTATACAAGGCTTATGCTTCCATAGGAAAGTCACACATCTAGAATGATAGACTTCTTTGGAAAAAGAAGTACTTAATTTGGGATTTATTTTTATAATAGATTACTTATTTATATATACTATACGTATTACAAGTGTGGTATATACTTGTATTTTAACCATTGTAAATATATGTATATATTTTATATATACACACACACACACATGCACTCCATGACCATTCAATCTAAAAAAGCCCATCTACATATCCTAGTCTTATCTATCATACCACCTTTTAAAATTTCATTTCTTCTGAAGACAACACTCTTTGAAATACCTGGTTTGTTGCACCAGGGGTCCCCAATGCCCTTGGCCAAGGACCAGTACTGGTCCTGGCCTGTTAGGAACTGAGCCCCACAGCAGGTGAGAAGAAAGGGGAGTAGAACGTCATCTTCTGTCAGATCAGTGGTGGCATTAGATTCTCATAGGAGCATGAACCCATTGTGAACTGCACATGCAAGGGATCTAGGCTGCACACTCCTTATGAGAATCTAATGTTTGATGATCCACCTCACCCCCAATCTGAGGAGAAAAACTGTCTTCCACAAAACCGGTCCCTGATGCCAAAAAGTTGGGGACCACTGGTCTGCACTACAGAGTTAGGCATCTCATCTCCTTTTCATCTGCAGTATCTTTAGCTCCTAGAGCAAATTTTTGCTCCTTGGAGGCAAATAAGTAACTACTGAATGAAGAAGGAACACATCCACACATCCCAAAACAAGAGGAGGGCATTATAGAAAAAGAAAAACAGAGTAGACCCAGAGTCAGACAAGCTGGGCTCCAGAGGCAGCTTGACTTCTTAATTTCCTGTGTCTAGACTCAGTTACTTAATCTCTAGACCTCAGTTTCCTAGACTTACACGTTGTAAAGTACTTTATTATCACTGTTAATGACATCTTGAGGTCATGAAAAGGTTCATCCGAATAAATCCTGAAGTGAGTGAGTTAGTCTGGCAACAGTGAACTTTCTCATCTTCATTTTGCAGCTCTGATGGGAAACCTCTCACATGTATGACAGTTTGTTTACAGATTACGGTAGAAAGTATAGTATAGCAACCTGGAGCAGTGGCTCACGCTGTAATCCCAGTACTTTGGGAGGCCAAAGTGAGAGGATTGCCTGAGCTCAAGGGTTCGAGACCAGCCTGAGCAACAGGGCGAAACCTTGTCTCTACAATAAATCAAAAAATCAGCTGTGCATGGTGGTGCATGCCTGTGGTTCCAGCTACTTGGAAGGCTGAGGCAGAAGGATTGCCTGAGCCCAGGCTGCAGTGACCTTGAGCGTGCTATTGCACTCCAGCCTGGGAAACAGAGTGAAACTCCTACTCAAAAAAAAAAAAGAAAAGAAAAGAAAAGAAAGTATAGTATAAAGAACAGGGTTCAAATTCCTACTCTACCACCCAATGTTAAGCCTTTCCCCTATTAGATATGAATAACAAATACATGAATAGTCCAGAGATCTCAGAGAGCTACTACGAAGGTAAAAACCTATTAGTAGGTTTCCCTGACAGGTTGGAACTTGCCTATCAGTCTACATTAGGATTCTGGGGAAAAGCACCATTCTAATAACAAAGGGACAGTGATACAAAGTCCCATTCCATCAGCAACAGTAGACAACGCCTCCACGAAAAGCCTTCTATCACCAGTCACATGTTCTTTTGCTCCCAGATCTTCCTTACTAAAATATAATTCACATACCACAAAAACCGACCTTTTAAAGTATACAGTGCAGTGGTTTTTAGTATATTCACAAGGTTGTGCAACAAACATCACTATCTACAGTCAACCCTTGGACTAACTGGAGGTTAAGAGCACTGACTCCCATGCAGTTGAAAATTCACATATAACTTTTTTTTTGTTGTTAAAGGAAAGGTCTCTCTCTGACACTCGGGCTGGGGTGCAGTGGCATGATCACGGCTCACCACAGCCTCCAATTCCTGGGCTCAAGTGATCCTCAGCCTCCCTAGTACCGGGACTATGGACACACACTCCCACATCCGGTTTTCTTATTTTTTTTGTAGAGACAAGTCTCACTATGTTGCCCAGACTGGTCTTGAACTCCTGGGCTAAGCAATCCTCCCACCTCAGCCTCCCAAAATGTTGGGATTATAGGCATAAGCCACCTTGCCCAGCAACGTAAAACTTTTGACTCCCTAAAAACTTAGCTACTAATAGCCTTCTGTTGACTACAACCCTTACAAGTAACATAAACAGTTGACTAACATATAAATAGACTTGTATCTATTTAGTTTAATATCAAGTGTCTATACATATTTTTTGAATTTTTTGTAGAAATGTCCAGGCTGGTCTCGAAATCCTGGGCTCAAGCAATCTTCCCGCCTCAGCCTTAAAAAGTGCTGGGATCACAGGCATGAGCTACCATACTTAGCCAACATTTTTCAAAATGTTGCAAGTCTCCAAAAAAATTTCCAATGCTTTTTTTGAAAGAAATCTGCTTGTAAGTGGACCTGTGGAGCGCAAACCCATGTTGGTCAAGAGTCAACTGTAATCTGAGAACATTGCCATTATCCCCAAAAGAAATGTACTATTCGTTAGCCATTGTTCCTTATTCCCCCTCCCTCCAACCCCTGCAATCACTAATATACTTTCAATCTCCATGGATTTGCCTATTCTGAATACTTCATATAAATAGGATCATACAATACATGACCTTTTGTATCTGACTTATTTCACATATTATAAGGTTTTTAAGATGTATCCATGTTGTAGCATGCATACTTTATTCCTTTTTGTGGCTGACTAGTATTGCATTGAGTGGGTACACCACCTTTTTATCCATTCATTAGCTGATGGATACTTGAGTTGTTTCTACTTTTTGACTATTATGAATAATGCTGCTATGAATATTCATGCATAGGTTTTTATGTGAATATATGCTTTCAATTCTCTTGGATATATAGCTAGGAGCCAACTGTTAAGTCATGTGGTAACTCTTATGTCTGACTTTTTGAGGAACTACCAAACTGTCTTCTAAAGGAACTGCACCATTTTACATTCTTGCTCGCAGTTTGCGAAGGTTCCGATGTCTCCACATCTTCACCAGTATCCTTTACTATTCCATCTTTTTTAGGACAGCCATACTAGTGGGTGTGAAGTACTAGCTTATTGTGTTAACATATTTTAACGTCCAAGTTTTAAATAGGTCTTCAGAAACAGAAATTAAATGCCAGAGATTGGAAGAAAAAATATCCACATTACACCAAGGCAGTACTCCCAAATCTATAGTCATTCAAGTACTACCCTCATGATTTTGCCAAATCTGAGTGCCCTTTCTTCTACTATTTACATAGTTATTAAAAGTCAATTTTTTTTCTAAATTGGAGTCTCACTCTGTCACCTAGGCTAGAGCACAGTGGCAAACCATGTCTCACCACAGCCTCAATCTCCAAGGCTCAGATGATCCTTCTGCCTCAGCCTCCCAAGTAGCTGGGACCACAGAAATATACCACCAAGCCCAGTTAATTTTCTGAGTTTTGGTAGAGGTGAATTTTCTCTATGTTGTCCAGGCTGGTCTCAAACTCCCAGACTCAAGCAATCCACCTGCCTCAGTCTCCCAATGCTAGGATTATAGGCGTGAGCCACTGTGCCTGGCCAAAAGTCAATTCATTTTTAATTCCATTTTTAAAATAATCTTTAAGTCACTGCTATCAATGATTCTCACTTGTCATAACTAGAAAGTATCCTAAACAGAAATATCATATAAACAAAGCAAAGTTAGCTAGATGTAATCGTCTCCAGGAGCCTGCTTCTTCTTATCAAGAGGAAAATTAGCAAAATACTGAAAACGGCTACAAACACACCCTTCCCTGGACTTCATCAGGCCGCCTGGACTAAGGTGCTATCACCATGACTCAGGCATTGACTCCCTGCTGTGTCCATGACCCTTCTGACATCATCTCTCTACCATTCCAGACCCTCACTTTGGGAGATCCTGCCCATAATGTTTCAGGAAAGACCAGACCTGAAAGAGAAGGCCAGAAATCAGTTCCCTAGCAGTCCTTCTACCAGGGAGTCTTGATGGACAATTTTCTAAACAGCCCATAACCCTTCGGTGAGGGGTGTCCCCGCTTCGTGTGAACAAACTTTGTTCAGCAAATGTCCAATAAGTCTGCCCAATTCTTTAGCTGCAGGCACCTGGCTTTTCAAGTTTCAACAAAAATAACTTTCAGAGCAAATACACATAATGCGAATTAAAATAAAGAGCACCTGCCCTGGGCAGGCAAGCCCAGACAATGCTATCCCTAATGTGACAAAGCGCCTGGATGGGCCTTACTGACAGAACTGGCCCTGAGTGTAATAAAACACACACACACCACACACACACACACACACACACACACACACACACACACACAATGTGCTGGCTGGGCTTAAATACAACCCAGCCTCTCCCACCCAGTCCAACGCACACACTATATATACTTGAGTTAGATAAAAAGCAGCCAGCGACAGCATATTTGAGTGCTTCCAGATTTTAGGGTTAATTATCATCTGTCATCATCCAAGCTTAATAAAATACTAAACAGCATATTACATTAAAAGAAAAAGCATGATTATTACATCTGAAGATTTTCCATCACCTCTTTCCCTGGGTTCTCCTCCTCAGCCTCAGCTCTCTGCTCAGACATCCCTTTCACTGAGAAGACATCCCTGACCCTCAGCACTAAGCCCCCCCTTAGGGTCTGAGGTCACCCATCCTTTTGCTTCACAGCACATCTTGCTGTATAATGTACTATTTGCAAGGGTGGTGTCTGTCTCCCAACACAAAACTTCCAGATAATCAGAACCAAGACTATGTTGGTCCCCATCATATCCTCAACAGCGAGGACAGCTTCTGGGACGGAGGAGGTATCCAATAATTATTGGTTGAATGAATGAATGAGATCAAAGGATGTCAAAATGTTAACTGCATAAGGACTGTAAAGTTTGGCCATGTACAGAACGACGACTAAGAGTATATTTCAAGGCTAGGCATGGTGGGGCACGCTGGTAATCCCAGCACTTTGAGAGGCTGAGGAGGGAGGATTGCTTGAGCCCAGGAGTTTGAGACCGGCCTGGGCAACATAGTGAGACCTTGTCTTTAAAAAAAAAAAAAAGCCGGGCTCGGTGGCTCAACCTGTAATCCTGTGCCTTTGGGAAGCTGAAGTGAGTGGATTGCCTGAGCCCGCGGGTTCCACATCCACCTGGGCAGCAAGACCTCATCTCTACAATAAATCAAAAAATCAGCCGGGCGTGGTAGCGCATGCCTGTAATTCCGGCTACTCAGAAGGCTGAGGCGGAAGGATCGCCGGAGCCCAGCAGGTCAAGGCTGCGGTGGCCAGGAGCGGCCAATGCACTCCAGTCTGGGCAACAGAGACTCCAACTCAAAAAAACAAAGCAAAACAAAAAAAAAAGAGTATTATTTCAAAAAGGCCAAATGGTGCAGGGTAGGAGCTCTACACCTTCCTAGAGTTCCCAACTATCTAACCGCAACCCAGTCCACACCAAACAGAAGCAGCCCTTTCTTCCTACATAACTTCCAAATAATGAAGTTGAGTACTTGATTCTATCAATGAGCTTGTCTGGAGGGCCTGGTGGTCAGTGGAGAAGTTGGTGATAAGGAAAGGAAGAAGACAAGAACATGACAATGTACTAAGTACTCGCCATGATATGCATATTCCTTATTTAATCCACAAAGAATAATTCATTATTGCCCTGATACAATGGAGACTTGTAAAACGTAGTAACTTGCTCAAAGTCACACAGCTAATAAACAGTCAAGCAGGAGCAAGTCTCTCATTCTTTATGAACTGAAGAAGTTAGGCCAGGGCCAGGGAGCACATGCAAGCTGAGAGAGGCCTGAAAGAATGGACAAAACTTAAGTGAAAGAAAGGCATCATAATACAACTATATAGGAGAGCTATTGGTAACTGACCATTTCCTATGTGTGAGGCAAGGGACTAAAGCATCTGGCTCATATTATTTCACTTATTCTTCAAATAAACTCCAGGAGGCAGGCACTACAAGTATCACCATCTTATTTTAGAGTCAGTATCTCACTCTGTCACCTAGGTCAGAGTACAGTGACAACAATCACAGCTCACCACAGCCTCAACCTCCTGGGCTCAGGCAATCCTTCCCCATCAATCTCCCAAGTAGTTGGGACTACAGGCTCACACCACCACACCCAGCTAATTTTTTTTTATATTTTTGTAGAAATGAGATCTTTCTATGTTGCCTAGGCCAGTCTCGAACTCCTGGGATCCTCTCATCTCAGTCTCCCAAGTTGCTGGGATTACAGACGTGAACCACTGAGCCCAGCCAATTAACCACATTTCACAGGATAAAACTGTGACTGAAGTTTTCACTTCCACATGTGAAGAGAAGTGACCTGGACAAGGTAAGTGAAGGCTGGTAAGTGTCTGAAATCTGAACCTCAAGCTGTAAGATCAGGGCACGGATCTGTTCCTCCACCTACTGCCATGATCCTGGGAGAGAATGGCATGCCTGAGGCACAGAGGAGGGAAGGAAGGTGTTACGCAGCGCATGCATTCAGTATCTATTGTATGTCAAGTTGGCACAGGGAAAAGTGAGTAGAGGTGGAAGACAGAGTCCCTGTTCTCTAGAAGTTTCTATGGATGAATAGAAGACAGTGAAGACAGAGCAGGTCTCAAGAGTGTGAGGTCTGGAGTCAGGCCACCTGGATTCAAACAATGACCAGCTATGCAACTTAGACGATCACTTAATTGTTCTATGCCTCAGTTCCTTCCATTACAAAATGGCAATAATGATATAATGATCAGACCTACCTCATGGGTATTTCATGGGTTAAAGAACATTTTAGTTTTTTGTTTTTTGTGTTTTCTTAATATTTTATTTTAAAGATGTGGGGTACAATTCAGGATTAGGTATACAAGTAGACATTGTACAGGTACAGTTTGGGCCCCCCTTTGGTCCCCACTTTGCCTGGTGTGAGATCAGATACCCTTATTGATGTTGTGCCACCCTCCCCAACCCCGGCAGTATCCCGCTACTGCCAATCCTTTATTCATAGTATTATAGTAAATGTTCAGAGTCTGCTTATGAGAACATGTGGTACTCTGTTCTTTGTTTCTGTGACAGAACACTAAGTATGATAGACTCTAAATCCATCCAAGTTGCTATGAAGTCCATATGTTTATCCTTCTTTACGGTTGTGTAATATTCCATCATGCTTATGTATCACGTTTTTTTTTTTTATTCAGTCCAGTTTCGATGAGCAGCACAGTTGGTTCCATGTTTTTGGTTAAAGAACACTTTAATGGGCTAACATAAAGTCCTCAAAACTTACCTGGTCCACAATTCACACAAATCGACATGAGCTATTATTATTCTAGAAACTAGTGGAAAACAAGGTGAGGTGGCACAGATCTGGCCAAAGCCAAGAGCCATGGAAAGCTAGCATTCAGCAGTGTCTGGAGAATACACGAGGTAGCCAGAGGCTAACTACAGTCTGAGATGCTCTCAGGAAGGCTGCTGAGTCATCCACATGTGAAGTGACATGCACCCACCACAGCTGTGGATGACGGCATCACAGAAGAAAGAGATGGACAGGATTAGATGGCAGACTGGAACATCACAGGCAAGGCAGAAACTACCAAAGAGGATACCGAGAGCTTGAACCAGGGTCAGACTCTGCACCCTATTCTGAAGTGTCCTCAAGATCAGTCTTATTATCTCCATTTAATACATGAGGAAACTGATGGAGATGAACTAAGAAAACAACTAGAAAGTGGTAGAACTGGTCTTGAGGTCTAGGCTCATCTAACTCCAGAACCCATTGTCTTCCCACTGGGAGGCTCAGGTAAGCCTGGAGGCAAGACAGGCTCTGCTGAAAAGCACGCCTCTGAGTTTCTGAGTCACAACACAGGCCTGGCCCTTCTCCACCCGTCCTCTGGGCCACCCTCCTCCTGACCAGTCCTCCCTCCTCTTCTCCAGTTCAGCACCATCCTCCCTTAGACAAAATCCAGCGATGGTCCTCCCCCATGCCATCCATGATGTTTTCAAGCCCCCTCCTCAAATGGAAGTGGCCACTTCCCTCCACTCCTGAAGCCCATGCTGGCCTGTCTACACCTGACATGTGTAGACAAACTTCAACTCAGGTGTGGTAATCTGGTCACCGTATGCCACCCCATCAACAGACATGGCTGATCTTGCTGGTGTGCATTTCCTGGGGCTTCTTCCTTCCTCTCGGCTCCATCCAAGTCATACATTATAAGTGACCAATAAATAATCACCATGGACAAAGATGATGAAAAAAATCCTTCAGTACCATAACACCTGCAGCAACCTCACCTCACACACCCTGGGGCCAGAAGGTAAGCCGAGAGGCCTCTTAGCAAACAGTATAACAAGATTTGGAGTTTAGGGTCTTTTTGTTTTTTGTTTTTTTTCTCAGCAAGCTCAGCAGCATTGCCAGCAGATGTAATGATATTACAATCTTTTTTCAGATATGAGTGGTTTAGTATTAGAAAGACTTGAAAAACATAAAATGAGGCCTCTTTCTCTGAAATGTTAAAGATATGATAAAAACACATGCAATAAAATACAACCACTCAACTTAAAACAAGAACTTTTTGGACAGTCCCTCAGTCAAGTCACTTTACTCTCATTTTAGAAAGCAAACAAGGCTGAGAGCATAGTGGTTCATGCTTGTAATCCCAGCACTTTGGGAGGACAAGGCAGGAGGATCACCTGAGACCAGGAGTTTGAGACCAGTCCAGGCAATATAGCAAAACCCTGTGTCTACAAAAAATAAAAATAATTATTTAAAATATAAAAAAGAAAGCAAACAAGTTATTTTGTTTCTCAGTCTTCAAGAGAGGCAAGTTTAAATTTAAATGAGGCACAAATGTGGATGATGCCAGGCACTTCAGCTAGCTAAAACTCAAGGATAGTGACTTAGAAAACATGATATTCTGGGGTCACTTGGCAAAATACTCACACAACTGTCAAAAGGCCCTGTCATTACACACTTCAATAATTATGAATAATTCATTCTTCATAAACAAGGGAGAAAAAAATTATTAACTCATGTTGAATACACTGTGAGCACACAAAAAAATAATTTGTTTTAGAAATATTTCCATTTCATGAAGAAAGTTTAACTCCTTAAAGGAAAGAAAGAAAGAAAGAGAAAAGAAAGAAATATTTCCATCCAAAAATCAGGGGGAAAAAAATAACCAGGTCTTAAAGTGATGAGCTCTAGTCACAAGGAAAACTCATGAACACGGGACAGTTCATCCCCTCCTCAGGTCCAGCCAGTAGAATGACACATGTCAGCTCTCTCAGAAGAACTGCAGAATGTTCACTTTCTTATCCTTTTCAACTCTGCAAATAACCCAAGTGCAAGACACACATGACTATGCAGTCAGCTATCCTGACGCCAATTTAAGAACCTAATAAAACCTATTTTTACATAAAGAACGCACTTCGTTTCAAAGCATTCAATGCATTTCAAAAAAAGATACTGTCTTGAGATTTTTCCATCACTGAACCATGAAAAATGATTATAACATGATATTATCACTATGATGTCTGTTGGAATACCTGGGTAACTGCTACTGACCTTTCAGGATGAAAAAAAAATCAGCACATCTCTGTAATGTTTAGTATAGTTTCAAAATGTCACTAGCAGACGATATTGATACCAGCTATTGAAACCAAGCCAGCAAAGCTTGGGTCCCCTCTAAGGCACTCTCTTCCCTTCAATGTGCACCAAGGCTCTCCTTTCTTAAAGACTTGTCATCAGCTCTTCTCTGTCACCCCCATTGCTCTTTTTTTTTAAATAGTTTTTTGGGTTTGGGGGGTTTTGTCTGTTTGTTTTGATATAGACGTGGTCTCGCTATGTTAGCCAGGCTGGTCTTGAATTCCTGGGCTTAAGCAATCTTCCCACCTTGGCCTTCCAAAGTGTGACCTTCCAAAGGGTATTACAGGTGTGAGCCACCACGCCTAGCCCATACTGCTCTTTCAAACATCCAAATATACTCATGTGACTCCCCCGACTTAGACCAGTGGTTCTCCAATCATTCACTCCAAGGATGAGTTCCCCTAACATCACTGGAGGAGCCATAAGAAGAGCCTGCCTGCTCTCATGGGCCTCCCATCCTAGCGACGAAAGACAGGCAACAAACACACAAACCCATAACACGTCGGGGAGGAAGCGCTAGGAAGAAGGCGTCGGGACTGGAGAATGGCACGAGGCCAAGAAGGCCTCTCCAGACAGGAGAGCGAAGTCCTGATGGAAACAGCATGGCCAGCTGGCAGACAGGGGCCTCCTCTCCAGCCTCTCCTCCTCTCACCTCCTCCACTCCAGCCTTAGCAGCCAGGATTCTTTCTCCTCACAGACCTTATGGCTTCACACTCCCATGAATTTGCATTTGCTCTTCTGGTCTGGTGAATTCCTCCTGATCCTCCAAGACTCCTCTGAAGCTCCTCTTCCATGACGAGGCCTTCTCTGGACACCAGCCACACACCAGCTCCCTCCCCAGCAAGGTCCATCCCTTCTTCCTTCTGCCACACTGGACTGTGTGCTGTTTATTCACATGTCTGACTCTGCAGTGATGCGATACAGAGCTCCCTACAGGCTGGAGCTGTGACACTCGTCCCCACAGCAGCAGCGGCACCAGGTCCGCCAAGACAGCTGTCCCTAGAGGGCCTCCATTAACGAAGGAATGAAATTCATGTCCTCTTTGGACAAGGCCATCTTTGAAATCTTTCCAGGAAGAAAGCACAAACCCACATTTACTTAAAACTCTCTTTGACATAGAGAATGGTATCACGGACACTGGAGACTCAGCAGGGGGGAAGGGGAGGGAAACAAATTTAAAAATCACCTATCAGGCATAACGTGCACAGGTGAGGATGGTGGGTACACTTACAGTCCAGATTCAAAACTATTGGTACTCCCTAAAGCTGCTGAAATAAAGAAATAATAAAAATAAAACTCTCTTTGTAAAAGTCCCTCTCCTTTGTGCCCAAATACTGCATGTTGTAAAAGCCCCTTTGAGTTCTTCCTCCCATAAAACGATCCTGACACTGAGCCATGGATCATGGCACAGGAAGCAGCTATAACTCTACAGTTGGAAAAACATTATGCTGGGAAGGAAGAAACTCTATCTGCCAGGGATTGCTAAAGACATCACAAATGTATGTCACATTGGACACAATGAAAGCAGCTCAGACGCTTCTTCATAGCCCGTGGATCGATTTCACAAACAGCATTTCCTGAAACCTACATAGTTCAGTTTTCTTTTGGAGAAGCATAAATTATTTAACAGAGGAGGAGGCACACACACTCTTTTCTGGCTTTTTTTTTCTGAAGTTAAACTCTGGGCTTCAACAACACAGCCTATTACCCCGCCCCCAATCCTTAGGGCACCCCAAGAGAAGGTCAGGTGGAGGAGAGCAGGAAACAAACAAGGCAGCGGTCAGGACGCAAGACGTATGCATCTGGATAAAGAAGGCAAATTCAGAGTCAACAATTCCCCTTCCAGTGCAGATTCTGCTACCATGACTCTGGTTTCCATTCTGTTTTCAATGTGGGGCAAATAAATGCTGTAGCCACGAGAGCCTATCACGTCGGTGGAAGGGGGCTGGATTCGGAGTCAGGTTCTAACCAGGAGCATTAGCCTGACCTCACTGAAACCAGGCCAAGCCATGCTAACAGCTGACCCTTCCCAAGACCCCCTAAAAATAACAAAGAAAAGGCCCCCAGCTGCTCTATCCAAACATGAGCACAAAAGAAGGGGGTGGGGGAAGAAATCGTTTCCATATTTCACATAAACACAGATCTCGCTGCGACAACTCCGAATGCGTGAGTCAACCAAGGGCTGACAATGATTACCGCACAGATCGAGCCCCCTTGCTACAGACAGTGACAGAATGTGCAGCCAGAACTAAAGCTCTGGAATGCCCCCACGGTGAAATGTTTGTGTTTATGTATTTCAAAAAGGCATTTTAAAAACATAGAGTGTCCTTGTATGTGGGATTTTAACTTTTTGGTTCAAGAGGAAGCACCGGGAAGAGACTTTAAAATGTAAAATGTGTGCCAAAGAAATGTGAGACTTTATACGTGCAACTTACTGTAACTGTATATCATTGGTTTCTCCCAACCCCCAGCCTCCTTCACACTGTGGTTAAGGTTAGTTCTGCCCTTGGACAGATGCTGGGTTTACTGTACTGCAGTGGTCTTTGCGGGGGAGGTATCGAAGCATATAAATCACAGAATGGCTATAATTCCAGAAGGGTAATTTGGGGGGAAGTAAACTTTCTCGTCCTTGGCTGTCAGCAATGGAAAGTTATCCATGGCAAATGGTATTGAAAACCAAAGACCAGATGTCTGATGCTGGGGCCGACTCACTTCAAGACAAAAGAATAGAAAAGAAAAAATTTTACAAAGGCTTCCTGAGACTTTCTGTTTTCCACAACAAGAGAGGAGCACTCTTTACTGGTGTCTCATTAATACTCATAACTATACAACCTATTATTATACTCATTTTGCAGATGTGAAAGCAAGCTTCGAAGGGCTAAATGCTCAAGGTACCATTCAGTGCCAGAGTGAGGGTTCAACACAGGGATTTCTACTCTGCCCCAGGATGGCTCTGTCTTCTCAGCAGATGGGGGCTCCTGTCCTGGGGTGTCACTTCCTCAGGCAAGGAAAGTCTCTGGTGTAGCAGGATCTCATGAGCAGGATGGATATAAGGAAACAAAGCTGTCACCCTGGCTCATTCTCCAAGTGATCAAATTAGTCAATGCTAAAAAAATGAACAAGTAAGGAAGTTATGTTTGTTTGTTTGTTTGTTTGAGTCGGGGTCTCACACTGTCGCCCAGGCTGGAGTACAGTGGCACAATCATGGCTCATTGTAACCTTGACTTCCTGGGCTCAGGCAATCCTTCTACCTCAGCCCTCCTGAGTAGCTGGGACTACAGGTACATGCGACCATACCTGGCTAATTTTTTTATATTATATTTTGTAGAGATGAGGTCTTGCTATATTGCCCAGGCTGGTCTCAAACTCCTGGGCTCAAACAATCCTCTCACCTCAGCCTCCCAAAGTGCTGGGATTATAGGCTTGAGTCATTGCACCCAGATGACTGAGTGAAGAATTTAAATCTAGTGCCTGAATAGCCTACATTAACCACTGTGTGAGCATGTCCCTTGCTTCCTACTGTCAAAGAGGTGACACTCCTGAACTGTAGATAGCAATTTCACATCCAATAGAAGATACAAGTTCTTAACCTCTTCATAACCCCATAAATCCCAGTTTCCTTGAAAGTCGGATTCAAATAGTTCACTGTGTATGCCACCATATCTGGCGATGATAATTAATTTATAAAACCAGGACATGGTGACACATCTTAAGAAACTTGAGAATCCCTCTAGTGCTTATTTGATAACAGTCAGTTCTACTAAAATATCTAAGTGATCACAGAAGTCTATCTCTCCTCAAAAATTTCTCTTCTTAAGGTAGCAACTAGCAATGTGAAATATAAGATACCAGATGCCTTCAAGAGTAGAGATTAGGAAAACAGTCACTCGCAGCCATGTCTCCCTCATTTATTTATTTATTTATTTATCTATTTATTTATTCATTCATTCATTCATTCATTTATAGATAGGGTCTCACTGTATCACCCAGGCTGGAGTCAGTGACACAATCCCAGCTCATCACACTTTCCTCCTGGGCTCAAGTAATCGTTTCGCCTCAGCCTCCCAAGTAGCTGGGACTACAGGCACACGCCACCATGCTGAGATAATTTTCTTTTTTCATTTTTTGTAGATTCAATGTCTCGCTCTGTTGCCCAGGCTGGTCTTGAACTCCTAGGCTCAAGCTACCTGCCCACCTCGGCCTTCTAGAGTACAAGAATTACAGGCATATGTCACCATGCCCGGCCCTCTCTCATTCATGTTGTACGATTTTACACATCTGTGTTTTGTTATCTTTAGAGAAGACCTGACAACCAGATTCTGGTCATCTTCAGGGCACTGAAGAAAAAGACTGGCAGCAGGTGATTGGCATGTTGTCAAGCCAAGAAGGCATCTTCTCCCTTTGTCTAAACAACATGTACTGAAGTCACAGCGACAGTATTCCAACAGTAATCGCTGCTCTTGGGACACTTGTTGTTACACTTCAGGGAGTAGCCAGAGACACCAAATCCAGTCGGTGGGTCTGCTGGGTCTGGCAAGCTTAAATGTACGATGCAATTTTAGCAATTTGTCATAAAATGCTTTCTATGATGTCATCAGCCCATGAATGTAACAAAACAATACTCTGTACCATGTCCCCTTCAATTCTGTGTCCCACTGCTCAGCACTGAAGTTCAAAGACGTTACCTTGCCCTTTGGGTTGAAAACGGTCACACCTCTCTTAAATAGGCTTTTTAAAATTACAAAACAAGCTTTGAAGTAAGTTCCATGTGCCACTTTTCTCCCCGTGTCTTTGAGATCTCAAAGGATATTTATCAGGCCACTTTTACTTTCATATGATCCTGCCATAAAAAAGACTCAATGTTTTCTAAGAACTGGTGCCACAGTAATAAACCCTCAGGGCAGGCGACCAATTCTCCCTTGTCAGGCTGACCCAAGATATTCTGGCAGATGCGAGCCAGCCTGCCACAAAATATCCTAAGTCCACTCTCCAGCCCCAGTGTGGGTGGGCCAGGACAACTTCCCGTTCCTGAAAGGCACCTAGATTTTCATACCACCATTCTTAAATTACTGGTTAATTACATTTCATTGCATAAACATGACTTCTAAAATTTGAGGGTTATCTAAATATAGTGATGCAAAGAAATCTTTAAGACAGTGTCAAGTGTAAAAAGAAACTATGGATCAGATTCAAACTGAGCATAAACTCATTTATAGAAAAGAAAATTATTGTGTAAAAGTAAGGGTAAACATGGAAGCAAATGTCTAAGAAGGGTTCTGGAAAGAAGAAACACTCAACTCTCGAAAAGGAGAAGGGTTTAGTAGAGAGAGGTCCACCTTTTCCAACCTACCCAGAGTTTTGCTCTTCAAATTTTTTATAAGAAAGTATTTCTATATGACTTGACCCATAAAAATAAAATCTGCAGGCAACAGAAAAACAATGGGGGGAGGGGTAAGTATATGAAAACAAATCGCATTCCACAGTTCCCAAATGTTTAATCAGAGAAGATTTTCCATTAATATTCTTGCGATGACCAAATTGCTCCATGAGGATGCGTTTCTGCCTGCCACGTTAGAAGCAGCTGTTTCCTATCATTCATTATCTGCTTCCTCCAAGGCCATGAAAGCTGAAAGGCAGTTCTGTCTGGTTCCAGAAGCTGAACATACAAAGCTGCATCCACACCTTCACCCCAATGGCATTTTTTTTTTTTTTTTTTTGAGTCAGAGTCTCACTCTGTCCTCCAGGCTGGAGTGCAGTGGCACGCTCCCAGCCACTGAAGCCTCGACCTCCTGGGCTCAGGCGATCCTTCTGTCTCAGCCTTCCAAGTAGCTGGAACTACAGGCACACACCACCAGCCTGGCTAATTTTTTTATTTATTGTAGAGACAAGGTTTCGCCAAGTTGCCCAGGCTGGTATCGAGCCCATGGGCTCAGGTAATACTCTCACCTCCATTTCCCAAAGTGCTGGGATTGCAGGCGTGAGCCACCATGCCCAGCTCCCCAAAGGCATTTTGGACAAAGGGCAAGAAGGCTCCAGACAGGGGCTGCTGCTGCCTTTCTATTTCTGAGTCTAAACAAAGCCTTTTCCCCCACTGATCATAGCTAAGCCACCGAGCCTCCAGGAACCCGAGGGTCCACATTAGTCATAACTTCTAACTACTCACACCAGCCATCATATTCAGACATTTAACGTTCATTAACCTGAAAGAAAGCAAAGGATCACTGATGCGTTCTCGACAACCTGTTCCCATTCTGAACAGGCTGGAGAAGACGGGCAATGTGTGTACAACCTAGTGACTTCTGCAACTTGCCAGTATGCCAACACGAGCTTCACCCTCCAACACTACCAATAGACTGAGTCTTGTTCCTTTTCCAAATCTCTTCACCTAGAAGTCCCCACTATCACCCCTCACCTTGCTGGCAAACTCCCCTACATCTTTAAAACCATCTTCAAGTTGAGTGCCGTGGCCCATGCCTATAACCTCAGCACTTTGGGAGGCTGAGGCAGGAGGATCGTTTGAGTCCAGGAGTTTGAGACCAGCCTGAGCAACATAGTGAGAACTCGTCTCTACCAAAAAAATCAAAAAATTAGCTGGGTGTAGTGGTACACGCCTGTAGTCCGAGCTATTCAGGAAACTGAGAAGGAAGGATCACCTGAGCCCAGAAGGTCGAGGCTGTGGTGAGCTGTGATCATGTTCTTATCCACCATCCTGGGCATCAGAGAACAGAGTGAGACCCTGACAAAAAAGAAGAAGAAACAAACAAAAAAAAAACTTCAAACTGTCTTTCTCTCTCTCTCTCTCTCTCTCTCTCTCTCTCTCTCTCTCCCCCTCTCTCTCACACACATACATATATACTTCATGTGTGTTCCTCTGAACAGCTCCTACACCTGTATATATAGATACCACTGAAGGCATCAGATCATACTGTGTAATGAGTGCTAACATCTCTCTTCCCTGCTAGACTGAATGCTACACACTACTTATCCCCAAAACCTGACACTGAGTCAAGCACAGCATGCAGATGACTCATAAGCTTATCAATTAGAACCGCATCACAGCACAGGAAAAAGGCTCCAATGTGCCATGCTATTGCTAGGGGGTGAGAGCTATAAAGCCCTGAGTTTTAGGGGCCGTTGCAGAGGGGAGCCAGTTGGGACAAAGATGGGGAAATAGTATAATCAGAAACATTCTGACCTGGGAGTCCAGGGAACCCAGTTCTATCCTGTGTCCTACCATGACATGTTAGCCACGTTTAAGTCTCTGGGCTACAATGCTGTTAAGTATAAAATGCAGTGATTTATTCACACAAGAGAAAATGTATTTGGACTGGATGATTTAAGGTCATCATCAACCCTCAAAATTATAGTCAGTGATGGGGAGAAAAAACAACATGGAAATCACAGTGCTAGAACCACAGACCCAGGGAGTAAAAAAAAAAAAAAAATCCCTATCTTATCACACACCCAGTAGAAATCAAGAAATAGCCCAAAATACCTAGCACACAGGCTGTCATCATCCAGGGCACAGACCTGCACAGGATTCGTATCTTAGCATCGCCTAATTCCTCGTATTTCTTCACTCTAAGGCTCCTCCTTATCTCTCTCTCATCTCAAACCTCAATCTAATTTCCCCCAACACGCTCCCCTCAAGTTAAAAGGACAAATACTTGAAAATAAAAACCAACTACCATCCTCTCAGCTGAGCCAAGGCCTCTTTACAAGTTTCACTGGCACAGAGACACTAGCAGCCAACTTGTCTTAGGCTTGTGAGCAGGCAGTGAATTAGTCAGACAGGCCTGGGGCTGCTGTTGGCCCGACTGTTTCGGGCCTTTGGCGAGGAGGTTTCTAGCTGGATTCTTCACTCCTGCATTCTCAGACAGCAAGTCTGCCAATTCCCCTGAAAGCAGGGCTGCCAATTAGCTTCGATTTTAACTTCTCTTGATGGAGTTTTTTTGGTGGACTTTTTCAACTTTTAAATTCAACGTACAAGTTTGAATACTGACAGGATCTAAAATATGCCGTATATGAATCCATTAATTAGGAATCGTATCTCCCTACACAGATTCGAAAGCTGTAACATTTGGAGAGAAGGGGGTTGGTAAAGATACCTTACAAATGTCTTTTTTAAAATACTACTTAACACAAAAATATTAGACAAATATTAAGTTGGAAACTGATCTGGGAGAAATTACATGCCACTTTCTCAAGGGTTGGGAAGGGCCTTCTTTGGCTCATACAGATTTTTCCAGTTTTAACGGAGCTTTTCTGCATTAACCACTTAACAAAAAAGTCCTGTTCCGGAAACAGGCGCACACTGCTTAAAATATAAAAACTTTTTTTTTTAATTCTCAGCTCAAAGATGCCTTACAAAAAGTCTTCTTCATCTATAAAAAGGTAAATCAAGTCAACGTTTAGGCTTTTTAACACCACACACCTACCAAAATTCATCAGGTCTGAGTCCGGCTCATCCCAAGTCTGGATCCGCTCCTGACACTGACAGCAGGGTGTCACATCACTGCGGGTGCCCACCTGCACAGGTGCCTCTTTGACACCTGTTATTCTTTCTCTCCTCTCTACAAGCAACCTACAAGCCCTCTGAGAAGTTGGCGACTTTCTGTAATTTGGAAATTAAGGGAAGCGACTCTGGTGACTAAGCAGCAGAGGTCATCACCATTCCGATAGCTATTCCCACAGTGCTCATAGGAGCAGATCTTATGAAATAACGTCTTGGCTCCCAAGAAGAACTGGGCTGGTTTCCTTAATTGGGCTTGGCGAGACAGAGCCCTTCCATGTGGGGCTGTGCTGCTGGGATGATTACTCAGTGGTGTACACACTACATGTGGACACACCCATGCATTACTGTCACACCCACTGGTTATCAAAAGCCTCCATAAAGCAGGAAACATAGTAAGTCTCAAACATTCTCTATGATAAACCAAGAGACATGGCCTTGAAGGGCCTGCCCTTATGGCTGCCTCCCCTCTAGTGTTTAATGACTGGACTCTACATCTCACTCTCAGCAGCTGTCAAGTCTCAGAACTATACACCAGGGGAATGACCAGGAAAGAAATGTAAGAAATCATCTCCCATTACCTCTCCACCGCGTGAAGATTAAGACATATACTTGGCTTCTCTTCTCTTTTTTTTTTTTTTTTTTTTGGAGTCGGAGTCTCACTCTTGTTGCCCAGGCTGGAGAGCAGTGACACGACCACAGCTCACTGCAGCCTTGACCACCTGAGCTAGGCAATTCTTCCATGTAAAGACGAGACCTATGTTGTCCAAGCTGGTCTGAAACTCCTGGGCTCAAGCAATCCTCCTGCCTCAACCTCCCAAAGTGCTGGGATGACAGGCATGAGCCACCACACCCGGCCAAGAGCCATGATTTTTAAAAGCCCATTCCAACAAACCAAACAATCTATTCCTTACATCTCCTGGCAGCAATATGTCTCTTTCACTATAACTTTGAATCTGTAAACAGCAAACGAAATCAGCAATGACAACAACAGGATCTATACTATGCAACCTGCTTTTATAAGAAAAATACAGTAGTCTTATAAAGTTTTATTATAACATTATAGTTATATAGTTACCACCAAAGATGATAATTACCTACCTTCACACACAAAATTGGTTTGAGATCTTTTGATGATAATTAAGTCATTATAAAAGATGGATTTGGTTCCACCTCATTTATTACTTCCAGGAAGTGTATCCCAGATGTACTTAATAAGGCAAGTTTTCTTAGATTTCTTCCTGAATTCCTAGGGTTGCTTATGGGCACTTGTGCTTTTTATTTCTTTGCTATTAGTTATTTTTAGAAAATGCTTCTTTTCTCCTTGATTCACTAAAGTACGATTATAGGAGATGAAATTCCAACAGCATGACTAGAACATTACATATTCTCTCGAGTTAATTTTAAAATCTGAAAATGTTACAATGATACCAATATGTGTGCTACCTTAAATATTTTTGCAATATCCATTCTAGAGATGGATCTTTTCGAAAAATAAAAGAGGAAAAACAAAAACATTCTCAGGATATGGAAACAAGCCCACTGATACCAAAAAAAGGTTACAAAACAGAATTTCAAATCATTAAAATATACAGATAAAAATGTTGAAAGTTAAAATAATAGCTATCCAGCTCCCCCAAGAGATCATACATTCAGAAATCATGAGGGGGTTTTCTGCTGCCTGACCACCACCTCAGGGGTCACATGCACGCTCCTGGGAAGGGTCTGTCCCAGTGGGCACTGCCTCATCACCACCTCAGCGTCCCCACTGGGCTGAAATTGACAGCTGACAATGTGCAAAAGCCGATTTACAAACTGACCAGGAAGGGCCTGACTCCTTCACAGATGGGCATGATCCTGAGGGACTCCCACAGTGTGATACAAGTACTTTTTCTGTTGGATTTTTTGTTGTTGTTGTTGTTTTGAATCAGAGTATCACTCTGTCACCCAGGCTGGAGTGTAGTGGCATGCTCACAGCCACCACAGCCTCGATCTGCTGGGCTTAGGCGATCCTTCCATCTCAGCCTTCCAAGTAGCTGGAACTACAGGCGCACACCACCACGCCCAGCTAATTTTTTTATTTATTGTAGAGACAAGGTCTCTCCAAGTTGCCCAGGCTGGTCTTGAACCCCTGGGCTCAGGCAATCCTCTTGCCTCCGCCTCCCAAAGTGTTGGGAATACAGCAAGTACGTATTGTGACAGGAAACAAAATCTTAAGAATCCTTCAGACCAAAGGACTTGCTCCTGATCTTCCCGAGAATCTCCACCATTTAATTATGAAAGCAGTTGTTGTTCAAAAGCATCTTGAGAGAAACAGAAAGGATAAGAATCCTCAATTCCACCTGATTCTGATAGAGAGCCAAATTCACCAATAGGTTCCATACTATACCCAAGCGAGTCCTCCCTCTCAGTTGGAAATACGAGTCACCCACAGCCTCTGCCCTGGTTGCATAAAGTTGTCTATGTTCTCAAGCAATAAAATAATTGTTTGAAAGAAAGAAGGAAGAATGGAAGGAAGGGAAGGAAGGAATCATGAGGGGTAGCGGACAGGAGCAGAAAAATTGGGGCTTTTGTATTTTTTAAGGCAATGATAAAAACTACAAATTTTTTTTTTTTTTTTTGAGTTGGAGTCTCACTCTGTCGCCCAGACTGGGCGGCCACCGCAGTCTCGACCTGCTGGGCTCCGGCAATCTTTCCGCCTCAGCCTTCCGAGTAGCCGGAATTACAGGTGCACGCTACCACACCCGGCTAATTTTTTGATTTATTGTAGAGATGAGGTCTCGCCTGCCCAGGCAGGTCTCGAACCTGAGGGCTCAGGCAATCCACTCACCTCAGCCTCCCAAAGGATTACAGGCTGAGCCACCGAGCCCAGATGAAAACTACAAATTTATCTCGTTAAATTATTTTAAAACTACATTTTCCTGAATTATAACTTTGGATTGTGGAAAATGGAAGCATTCCCAGAGCTGAGTATATGATTAACCCTGGGAATGATGTGACAAAGTCAAACACCACAACAATGTAGAGAACACGACCAAGGGAGAGAGAGCAGCCACACCCTGCAGGGTGGGGCTCGTGGGTTCTGTTTCTTCCTTCGGCCTTAATCTCAGGGCCCCTTAGTTTTCAGTATAACCTGTAGGTTCTTACAGAGTTCAGGAACTCAGAAATGAATACCCACATGGCTGCCTCTGGAGCTGGTCGAGCAGGTATCTGACTCATCTGGGCCTGGGTCCGAAACGTTTCTAGCATGTCTTGTTGGGATTTAGATACCAGGTCACTCTACTGTACATAGGTAAATGGGGATAAATACTGAGTATAAATGACCGAATGGCATTGGCAGCGAGGACAGTGCTGCATTGGAAATACTGAACTCTGCTGTCTATCTTGTATATACCCTTCTCTCCAGGGCTGGGGAAAGGGGTAGGGGGAGGTAACCTTTAAATGATATTTCTGACCACTTCTAGAGAATAAATCCCAGCAATTGGTATGCTTTGGCTGACCCCACCAGAGTGAAGTCTCTGAACATACAAAGACTCCATTATATACTGAGCGCAAAGCGATTATTAATCATTAATCAGCAAGAGGCAGCAGCTCACAGATGATAACACACAAAACACCCACAGCTCAAGGTATGACTTCAGGGAACACGCCTCCCCTCCAAACATGGAGAGTCTGGGCTCCTCAGCCTCCCCCGCCCAGCCCCAGCCTCTGCTCCCCTCCATTCATTGCTGGCTCCCCTTTCTCTCCTCCCCCCACCTCCCCATCCCCTGTCAGCCCAAAGGTCTATCTTTTTTATTTTTTGTATCACTGGTCATATCATTAGCATACTAAATGCCCAGCTCTCTTCTTTTAAGCTTAAGTCAATGTTTTAGTGGTTCCTTCTTTTTTTAAATGAAGAATGTTTATGTTTCCTTAGAGTCAGATCAGTTGTGTGTTTCACAGATCAATGGAAATAAACACCCACTAGGTCAAGTTCCTTTCTGCACAGCACCTCGTAAGTGACATTTCCCCCTGAGCTTCATGGGCTTCCCCTACAGTTGGATGACTGGTCCATTCTGGGTATAAAACCCAGAACAGCATTATGTCCCATGAAAGAGAGGTCAGCACCTGCCTGAGAGAGTTCTGAATCAAGAAATAACATGCAGAAGCCTTTAAAACTTAATGTACATACATGTATATTTACATGTACATGAGTATGTGAGTATACATATGTGTAAATGTATTATATGTATATATGTGCATGCTTTGTGTATGTACATAATATATGTATATATTGTATAGAAGTATGATGTATGTGCATATACACACATTATGTATATATGTGAGTATATACATATGTGCATATACATTATATATGTATATATGTACATAATATATGTGCATAGTATATGTATGTGTGTGCCAATACACATATATGTATAATATATATAATGTATATTATGTATCTTTTTTTTTTTGAGTTGGAGTCTCACTCCATTGCCCAGGCTGGAGTGCAGTGGCACACTCATGGTCACCCCAGCATCGACCTGCTGGGCTCCAGCCATCCTTCCAACCTCAGCCTTCCAAGTAGCTGGAACTACAGGCACACGCTACCACGCCCAGCTAATTCTTTGATTTATTGTAGAGACAAGGTCTCGCCAAGTTGCCCAGGTTGTTCTCAAACCTGTAGGCTCAGGCAATCCTCTCACCTCGGCCTCTCAAAGTGCTGGGATTACAGGCTTGGGCCACGGCGCCCGGCCTATTATATATCTATTATGTGTGTGCACATAGTAGATATACACACACATATTTCCTCCACAAAGGAAGCCACTGGAAGATCCCTCACTCCTCAGCTTCTGCCAGCTTAGAGGTGTGAAGAGGGCCATGGTGATCCAGCCCCACGCACCACTCTCCAGCCTCATCTGCCTCCGTCCGCCTCACAGCAGATCTAGCACAAGCTCGTTCTTTCTGTCACTAGCGGATGTCAAAATGCCACGCCATCTCTTGCCTCTCAGCATTTTTGGAACACACGAAGACTGTATGTCGACATAAAAATTATTTCTCTAAACATATAAAGACTACATGAGACACTGAACTAGAAACACGTACTAATCATTAACCAGCACCAGGCAGCAAATCTCAGGAGATAACACACAGAACACGCACAGCTCAGGTGTGACCTCCAGGAGACAAATGCTCCCGTCCACACTTGTGCAGCCTGGGCTCCTCAGCCTCCCTGCCAGCCCCAGCCTCTCTTCCTTTCCCTCTCCACTCATCACTGACTCCTCTTTCTCTCCTGTCCCCTGTCAGCCCAAACTCCTGCCTCCGCTCTCATATGCCAAGGACATTCTTTCCCCTACTCTAGGCCTGGCTACCTTCTGCTCATCCTATAGGTCTCTATTTAAATGTCTCTTCCTCCAGGCAGCCTTCCCTTGTAGAGCCCATTCAAAATCTGAATTAGACACCCCGGCTCTGTATTTCTCCGATGCCCTTAGCTTAAATGCCTGTTGACCTGTCTTATTCCATTCAAATGAGGGGCCAAAGAAACAGGGCCTTTGTCATGTTCACTACACTTAGAAGAGAACATTACAAATGATAGGTGCTCAATAAATATTTGGTGAATTATACTTAAAGATTGATTGGTTTTTCTCTAGTTGCACCAATTTTTCTTCTGGCAAATGCCTTCTATCCATAGACTGTTACAGGCATTATTTACATATGATTTCATGACATTCTGAACGGTTCAGATAAATCTTACAAGATATTAAAGGTAAATTACTAGTACTAAGAGAGTCTCCCAAGGTTTTGGATGTCTGTAGCAAACCTTTCCTATCTAAATGAGTAAGTTACAGAACAACATAGTACTCAGGAAGAGAGCTACTAACTCTCATGTCCAATTGTTTGTTGCATCAGAGTCTCACTCAGTTGCCCAGGCCAGAATGCAGTGGCACAATCACAGTTCACTGCGGCTTTGACCTCCTAGGCTTATGTGATCCTTCCATCTCAGTCTCCCGAGTAGCTGGCACTATAGGCATGTACCACCACACTCGGCTATTTTTTTGACTTTTTATAGAAACAAGATCTCACTATGTTGCCCAGGTTGGTCTTGAACTCCTGGCCTCAAGCAATTCTCCCACCTCAGTCTCCCAAAGTGCTGGAATCATAGGCATGAGCCACATACCTGGCTTCATTTTCAAATTTTCATTTCCAAAACAATGTGAAAAAAAATGAAGAGAGATCATTTCTGCTGAGTAACTCTTCTCTGGAGAAGCCACCAGTGCACAGGCATTCACTAAATGATAGCTTTGTTAGTATTAAAATAAAGGATTACATAATCTGCAGTGTCCTGTTACCCAGTTCAGGGAGGGTGTAACATGTCCCCATTTATCAAATATCTAGTTACCAAACAGTTACCTATGCCAAAAGTTGATTACAGATTTTAAAGGAATTAAAATAAATTGCGTCCAGTCCTTAAGTCATCCTGAGAACACAACAGAACTGTGTGCACTCAGGGAGGTGCTTAAGGACAGGATGGCAGTTTCTCCCTTGCGATGGATTCTTGAATTTACTCTGATCAGACGTTTGTCCCACCAACCCCCCAAAACCACCCTGACAAGTTCACCAGTGACTCCCACACAGCTTAGCACAATGGTCAGCTCTCAGTCCTCCCCCCACTGACCTAACAGCAGGGTTTGCCCCAGTTGATCACTGTCTCCGGGGAAGAGCTTCTCCACCAGCCTCCAGGACACCACCGGCCCCTGGTTTTCCTCCTACTTTCTGGCAGCGATTTTACTGCAATCTTTGCTGGTTGTTCATCCCCAGACTTCTAAAGGCTGTGATGCCCCCAGATTCTCCTCCCCTCCCCTCTCCTCCCCTCCTCTCCCTTCTCCCATCATCTCCCTCCCCTCC
>NW_007090138.1:528621-547642 GCF_000164805.1 Carlito syrichta
TTCCCCCTTCCCTCTTCCCCTCCTCCTTCCTCTCCCCTCCCCTCTCTCCCTTGCTAATCTCACTCACTTGGGGAGGTCATCCAGTCTTAAAGACTCACCACACCTACTCCCTGATGGTCAGCAAATTTGACTCCAGTGTCAACCTCTCCCACGAATTTAGGAGCATATGAGGGGGACCAAAAAACCCCAGAATTTATTTGTGAAAAATTGAGTATTCATTCTTATATGTTTAAGCTTCTGTCACCTTCTAAATATTCTCCGTTTGATGCAATACACCTATGGAGATGCTTTTCCCACTGCTCAAAACAGTTTTTGAACTCATCGATTTGGATGCCTTTTAGTGCTTCTGCCATTTTTTGTTTCACCTCTTCCACATCGGCAAAACATTCCCTTTGAGGACTTTTTTTTATCTGGGGGAAACAAAAAAAGTCATTTGGGATGAGATAGGGTGAATAAAGAGGGTGGGGCATGGAGGTCATGCTGCTTTTGGTCAAAAACTGCTGAACACAGTGCGATGTGGGTAGGTGTGCTCGTAAATCGCCCATCATGAATGGATAACCCATTGAAAGAATCTCCAAAAGTAATTCACTGAAGCTGAACACAGCCTCTCCCAACAAGGCTAGCTGTTACATGGATGCAGATGGGTTCCTAGAACACTTACCTGGCAGGGGAAGCCTGTACTACAAGGGGCCCCCCTCCAAAAGATAATTCTTTTTGAGTCCCTCCTCATATATCCAACCACCTGCTTCACTTGGTGGGCGAATGGGCACTGAAAATTTAAAATCCAGACCCTACCTTAACCTGCTCCCCACATTCTTCTACCTCTCAGGAGATGGCAACTCTGTCTTCTGGTTCCTTGGATCAAACACTTTAGGCATATCCTCTGACACCCACACCTAATCCCTCAGTAAATCCTCCAGGCCTTTTTGAATACCCAGCACATGGCCTCCTCTCATGATAGCCTCAGCTACCACCTGGTCCAAGCATCATCTGCGTATGATTATCACCATGGCATCTGAACTGGGTCCCTAATTCTGCCCTTTCACAGTCACCATTATAATTTTAAAATGTAAATCTAAGCCAGGCACAGTGGTTCATGCCTATCATTTCAGCACTTTGAGAGGCTGAGGTGGGAGGATCGCTTGAGCCCAAGAGTTCAAGACCAGCCTGGGCAACATAGTGAGATCCCAACTCTACCCAAAAAAAAAACTAGCCAGGTATGGTGTACTTGTAGTCCCAGCTCAGAGGCTAAGGCAGAAGGATCACCTGAACCCAGGAGATAGAGGCTGCCGTGAGCCTACACTCCTAACAGAGTGAGACCTTGCCTCTAAATTTTTTTTAAAAAGGTAAATCTGATACCACTCCTTGACTCCAAATCCCCCATGGCTCCCAAAAACACTGAATTTAGTCCCAGGATTGATCATGTCTCTAGGGCTCCACACTCTCAGTCACTCTTTCCTCCTGAGTCTCCTGCTACCCTTCCCCCGGTCACTGCCCCAGCCATGCCAGCCCCTCACCCTTCAGTACGCCAGGCACTCCCTGTCTCGGGACATGTGCACTTGCTACTTCCTCTGCTGAAAACTTTCTTCCCTGCGAGCCACTCGTCACTCCCTGGTCACCCTACATAAACTGCATCCCCGCCCCTCCTGCACCCACCTGCAGCCTTTCCCCATAGCATCTATCTTGCTATGAATGTCACTGATCATCTGTCTACCCCACTAAAATACCAACTCCAGAAAGACAAACTATTGTCTGCTTTGTCCACTGCCAAATCCTAATCTCTTAGAACAGTGCCTGGCACACAGCAGGCACTCAATAAATGTGTTGGTCTGGGCAAAGTGACTCATGCCTGTAATCCCAGCACTGTGAGAGGCCAAGGCAGGATTGCTGGGGCCCAGGAGTTCGAGATCAGCTTAGGCAACATAGTGAAACCTCTGTCTCTACAAAAAAATCAAAAAATTAGCCAGTAATGGTGGCGCATGACAGTAGTCCCAGCAACCTGGGAGGCCGAGGCTGAAAGATCTCCTGAGCCCAGGAAGCCGAGCCTGTGGTGAGACCTGATTGTGCCACTGTACTCCAGCCTGGGCAACAGAGATCCTGACTCAAAAAAAAAATGTGTTGAATGAATGCACAGTGAACAGCAACCATCTCTCTCTTTGAGGAAGTGCCAGTTAGTGGGGAAACCCAGTTAGCAAACAAAGGTAAAGAGAGCTAGAGTTATAGGACTTCTAGTGAGCTCCAGGGACACAGAGCTCCAATGAGAACTTCATTTCCAGATAGCTAGAATCAACATGATGGACAAGTGGCATCATTTCAGAATGCCACGTAAATGCAGTTCATTTTAATTTAAAAATCAGATATGAGAAATTAGCAAGCTTTAATAGAAATAACAACCAGGCAGAGCCCTGGGAAAGATGTTACAAGAAAAATAATCTAGATTTATAGCTCGTCCCATAAAGTCAAGGAATTGTTAACCTTACATGAGAGAAATCATACCTACTTTAATTTTCTTCTTCTTCTTGAAGTCAAAGTCTCACTCTGCTGCCCAGGTTGGAGTGCAATGGCATGGTCATGGCTCACCACAGACTCTTAACTCCCAGGCAATCCTCCCGCCTCAGCCTCCCAGGTACTAGGACTACAGGCACATGCCACCACACCTGGCTAATTTTTTTTTTCAAGTTTTATAGAGACAAGATCTCACTATGTTGCCCAAGCTGGTCTCAAACTCCTGGGCTCAAGCAATCCTCCTATTCTAGCCTCCCAAAATGCTGGGATTACAGGCATGAGTCGCTGTGTATGGTTGAAATCATATCTTCATCTAAAAGTTGGTTAAGCCTATGATGGGTAAGAAAACAAGCCACACTGCACCTGCTGAGGAAGGACCTTCCACCCGTCTCCTCTAGTGCTGGGCCTTGAAGAGTCTATACAACACCCCGTTCTCCCTGGTTGGTCTGCTATTCACCTGCCTGTTCTGGCAACCCTAAGGGGGCACTAACCTCAGGGGAGTGGCTCACCCACCCACACAGAAACTGCAGTCAGTCATATAAGCCAGAACTGCCTATCTCGCCAAGCACTGGACAAGACTTCAGAAACTACGCCAAGATGCATTGTACACCAATAGGCATGAGTGTCCTAGCTCCACTGACATGGCATCTTGTAGGACTGCAAGCCTCTGATTTTATTTTGTAGACTGTGTCAGGATGCACTGTACGGAAATAATTCCGGGTGCCACAGTCATGTATACTGCATCACTTCACACGCCAGGTTGAGGACCTTAATTTCAACAAACACTACCCTATTCTAACACATCTCACGTGCCAGGCTATGTGATATCTGTACCTGATTAAAGCATGAGACAATGAGTGCTGTGCTGAGAACGAGCATGTGCATTCTTAAATGCTTGAATCATACACAATATTGGTATCAAGAAGGATAGAGCTTCCACAAACTACAGCAGCTTTTTTTTTTTTTTTTTAGGGTCTTCTTACTCTGTTGCCCATGCTAAAGTACAGTGGCACAATCACAGCTTACCACAGCCTCAACTGGCTGGGCTCAAGCTATCACACTTGGCTAGGTTTTTGTGTATTTTTTTGTAGAGATGAGGTCTCGCTATGTTGCCCAGGCTGGTCTCGACCTCCTGAGTTCAAGCAATCCTCCTGCCTTGGCCTCCTAAAGTGCTGGCATTACAGGTGTCAGCCACTGTGCCTGACCCAGAACAGCTTTGGAGGCTGGTATCCATAAGGTGGGCTCACTCCTAAACCTGCAAAGCAGCCCCTCCCCCAAAACCAACACATTTTTAATGGTATGGCCATGCTAAGTCACTAAGGCATATAATCCCCCTCTCTCCATTCCCATGTGGACTCAGACCCTACCAGGGCTTATAGGGCACCCCTCTCTCTACATCTCTTCCGCCCCCCTGTTCCGAGGCCTCTGTTGGAGGTTGGGTCTGCCCAGTTCTCACCGAGACGGTCCCAACAGACTTCTCTTAAGCCCTCCTCACGGCCATGTTTCTGTCCACGAAATGCCACCTTTTAAACCCCTGTATTATTTCCCATTATCCAGTGAATTAAGAACAAACTTCCTCAAAGTCAGTGGCTCACAAAATGTGATTCACAGACCACCTGAAAAGGCTTACCTGGCCACAGCCCCCAGGGCTCCATCACACCTGGATGCTACCAGAGTCTCTGGGGGTTGGGGCCAGAAGCCATTGGTTCTGATGAGTGATTCCTATGCCCACGAAAAGCTAAGCACAGATACCCTAAATCTTGCATCCAAACCACATGGCTAGACACATCTGGCTGGGATGGATTCACATGTATCAAACCAACCCAGATAAAACTAGAAAAGAGCTAGCTGTCTGAAGGTAACAGAGAATAGCTGAGGCAGCCAGGGCTTAAGGGGTCACTATCCTGGAAAGACATGAAAGTGAGTCCAACACTGTCTCCCACACTTCCCTGCTTTTCCGATTCCAAAGCAGCCCAGGTAAGAAACCAAGCAGAGGGGGCCAGGGCTCTAAGTGCGGGGAAAACACCGTCTGAACAGTTGAACAAGAGAATAGAAACCACCTTTCATTCTACCATCTATAGATAACCAGTATGGCAATTTGATGTATTTTCTTCTAGTCTGTTTTTAAATATATAATCATATCATCTCAGAATTTTAATGTATGAGACCACTAGAACCTAAAAAAACTGTGACTACTGAAACATTAAACAATCCTTATTAAATATATTTTTTAATTTTTTTTAAAATTTAGAGTCAAGGTCTCACTCTGTCACCCAGGATGGAATACAGTGGCATGATCATACCTCACCGCAGCCTTGAACTCCTGGGTTCAAGCGATCCCCCCTTCTCACCCCAGAAGTAGCTGGGTTTACAGGCATGTGCCACCATGCCCAGCTAATTTTTTTTTAATTTTTTTGTACAGATAGGGTCTCACTATATTTCCAAGGCTGATCTCAAGTTCCTGGCCTCAAGAGATCCTCCCACCTCATCTTCCCAAAGTGCTAGGATTACAGACATGAGCCAAGTATACACAGCCTAATGCACCCGGCCTAAATATATATTAAAATCCATCTTTTCCCATTTATAATAGCCCAATCAGGTATTAGAAAGAAAAAAGAAATAGATACAGTATTTTCTGGAATTTTGGGGGGGACAGTAAAATTACAGGTTAAATTTAAGGAGGTCAATTCAAATATACCAATAACACAAATGCTTTTCCTTAACCCTCAAAGCTTATTACCAGGCCAAATTTATGTTGGCACCAACCAAAGAACCCTAAGGGAGAGATCTGGAATCAAATGTCTCTTGATTCAAACCCCATTTGCTATCTATGTAACCTCAAATACATCAGGGCTCGGTTTCCTTAACTTCAAAATGAAGATGATAAAAAAAAGCCAGTGTCAAATAAGCACTGTGAGGGCTGAGACAGTGCCTGAGAAGTCTTAGCAAGGGCCGGCACTCAGAGAGTCGCTGCACATGTCAGTTGCCACTGCTGCCTCCCCCACTAACCTGCCAGCTTCCTGGACATGGGCTTCATTTACACCTACCTCACCTTCCTAGCACGAAGCAGAGGAAATATGAATATATATTTTAGTTGGGGTCTCAGGCTGTCTGTCACCCAGGCTGAAGTGCAGATCGCGGCTCACTGAAGCTTCAACCTCCTGGGCTCAGGTGATCCTTCTGCCTCAGCCTCCCGAGTAGCTGGGACTACAGGCATGTGCCATCATGCTCAGCTACTTTTTTTTTTTTTTTGTAGAGATGTGGTCTTGCTATGTTGCCCAGGCTGGTCTTGAACTCCTGGACTCAAGCAATCCTCCTTCCTTGGTCTCCCAAAGTACTAGGAATACAAGTATGAGCCACCACCCCCAGCCATATATTTTGGTTTTAGCTTTTAAAAAGGAATGAATTGGCCAGCACGGTGGCTCACACCTGTAATCTTAGCACTTTGGGAGACAAAGGTGGGAGAATCACTTGAGGCCAGGAGTTCAGTATCAGCCTGGGTAACATAGCAAGACCTCGTCTCTACAAAAAAATTATAAAAATAGCTGGACGTAGAGGTCTGTGCTTGTAATCAGGAGACGGAGACAGGAGGACTGCTTGAGTCCAGAATTTTTTTTTTTTTTTTTGAGCTGGAGTCTCACTTCGTCACCCAGACTGGAGTGCAGTGGCTGCTCCCAGCCACCACAGCCTCGCCCTGCTGGGCTCCAGCTATCCTTCCGCCTCAGCCTTCCCAGTAGCCGGAATTACAGGCACATGCTACCATGCCCAGCTGATTTTTTGATTTTTTTTTTTATTGTAGAGATGAGGTCTCGTCAAGTTCCCCAGGCAGGTCTCGAACCCACGGGCTCAGGCAATCCACTTACCTCAGCCTCCCAAAGGCGCGGGATTACAGGCTGAGCCACCGAGCCCAGCTTGAGTCCAGAATTTAAAGGCTGCCGTGAGCTAAGATTATGCCACTGTACTCCAGTCTGGGTGACAGGGCCAGACTCTGTGTCTAAATTTTAAAAAAAAGGAGGAACCAATGGTTGAAATAAAAAAAAACTAATGAAGGTTCAACAAAATGCCATCTATAATGAATATACATGTGGATGTACATATACATGTGTGCATTACCTGTATACACATATATGCTTACATATCTATACAGTCTGTATACTTACAAAGCAAACTGAAAGGTTAAACTATTATTCCATAATTTTTGTTAGGGAGTTCTAGATATTGAACTCTGGGGTGAGTAATACTCCAATTTCAGGACTGAAGCTAGTGTGTTCTTGCTTATTTCCCAATTCAGAGCATTGTAAAGATGGAAAGAACCTGAGTCACCAGATAACTTACTCATTTAAATAAGACCCCCACAAGCCAGCACAGACAGCTGGAACATAGTCCCTATTTTAAGTTATCCATGAAACCTTTTAGTTCAAACAGAAACAGCTCCTGCCAGGGGACAATATGTGCAGGTAAAGGCAATCAAGAGAACCAAATTCCTGTTGTTATGCTGAAGAGTAGCGACCCAGTGGTAATTCTGCTGGGTCCATCAGTGTTTCTAGCTAAACACTATCTGTATGGAATGATTAATAAATGTTGCAATTTTTAAAATAATAGAATTAGGAAAACAGCAAAATAAAATCATATGTTGAAAAAGAAGGTTTAGTAAATAGTTGATGAATTACTATATAGCCAATGTTATCACATCTTACGGGAATATTTCTCACGAGAGCAATTAACACCTGACCGTGGCAGCCCACACAGGAAACTGCAAACTGACCCACAGACGTGTTTTGTTTGGCCTATACCAAAAAAGCTAGAGGCAGTTTTCTAGAAACTGGGAAATGTCACCCAGAAACCGGGATTTATAGCTTCATTTGAGAAGAACAAAAAGCAACAAAAGTCAGAAGCTCTGGAAACTTCAGGTCCACAGTCAGCAGAAACTGAACAATATATGTGTCTTTGGGTTTGCCACAGTCTCCACCACTCCCTATTGTTTCACACACCCCCACACGTCAATCTCCAGCATTGCCTGCCTGGCCCCTGTGGGCATCTGCGTTTGCAACTCCTGTTGCGAGTCTCAGGACTATCCCCATCTTCGGTGTTCACTTCTGTGGTGTCCTTTTAATCCTGGATTCTCAAGGCTTTTGTCAATAGTGGGGGCTCACAAACTCCATCTGCACTGATTCAGTGACCACATAGCAAGACAAAGGAGTTCTACACCAGGATGTACAACACATTTGTACTTCTCTTTTCTGCTTTTCCTTTCCCTCGCTTCTCATGGTGTCTCCACGCTTTGTGCCAAGCCAAAAACCTGAGTATTGAATGAGGAAGAACCACTATCCAGTCTCTCATCACAATGGAGCTGGGGAAGAGGGTGTGTGACCTTTGGCTCCTCTGTTCGAGGAAGGTCTTGAAATTCCACACAAAACCTAGACAGGTTCCTTCAGACCCATAAAAATTCCCCTCCCTCTGTGTTGTCCTGGACTGAGCACTCATGGAAGGACACAACCAGAGGATACCCTGGTCCTGGGATTGAGTAACTGGCTAGGAGCCCACAGGAACAGAAGCTTTAACGCTTCCCTGCCTATTCCGTGGAAAGGATGCTCACAAGCCTAAGCGCATTACTCACCTACTTTAATATG
The DNA here is from genome assembly GCF_000164805.1 of Carlito syrichta. NCBI lineage: Eukaryota > Metazoa > Chordata > Mammalia > Primates > Tarsiidae > Carlito > Carlito syrichta. Next base: position 536,757 of record NW_007090138.1, read on the forward strand.
TCACCACTGTTCCTACTGGAAAAGTCTTCCTTTTTTTTTTTCCCTTGAGTCAGAGTCCCACTCCGTCACCCAGGCTGGAGGGTAGTGGCATGTTCACGGCCACTGCAGCCCCAACATACTGGGCTCAGGCAATCCTTCTGCCTCAGCCTTCTAAGTAGCTGGAACCACAGGTGTGCACCACCACACCCGGCTAATTTTTTGATTTATTATAGAGATAAGATCTCACCAAGTTGCCCAGGCTGGTCTTGAACCCCTGGACTCAGGCAATCCTCTTGCCTCTGCCTCCCAAAGTGCTGGGATTACAGGCGTGAGCCACTGCACCCAACTGGAAAGTTCTTCTTAATCACTTATTATGTATTAGCTAAAAACCAGTAGTCAACAGGCATTATGAAGGAAAGTCTGGCTTATATCATTTATTCATTCATGTATCCTATTCATTAATTTCTGGAATAGACCAGAGGCTCACCGATTTTAATCTATACCTGAATCACCTGAGAGACCTGTTCAGACATAGCTTCCTGGATTCGATGGCTGGAGTTTCTGATTCAGCAGGTCTGAGGTGAGTCCTGGGAATTCCACGTTTATGTTCCCACGTGATCCAGAAAAAGCTAGTTCAAGAACAATGGTGCCAAGATGTCAGGAGACACCACCCATATGTGTCCAGGAAAGGGTCTCTTAAAAAGCTCAGTTTACAAATGTCAGGAGTCAGGTACTATGGTCAAATATTTATAGGGAATTGTTAAGCTTCCCTAGTCCACAGTGCCAATTTCTTTCTTGATCCAAAGAAGAATGAAGAATCTGCCCACCTCTAAGCAAGGCCTTTCTTTATAGACCGTCTGTATGCCAAATTCCTCTATTGGCTTAGGGGCACTTATTATCAAACCATTCCATACCATATGTCTCCAGAGCTCTTACTAGCAAGGGGTATTTATGTTTTTTTAAAAAATACATCTCCCTAACCATTCCAGGCTTTGGTGTAGTCATTTTCATAAACACTACCCACAGTTGTGTCCTCTACTCACAGTTAGTGCTTTAGATTCCAGCTAGAATCCATGTTAAGATGATGCAGACAACTTTAACAGGTGTTACATCAAGTCTGGTCAGCCCTCCATGGCAAACTAGCTTCCCTCTATTTCAAATATCATATTCCAGTTAGTACTTTGACTTGACTCTCTTGAAGACATCGTAATATAAAGTACTCTTAGAACAGGCAAGATGGTTCAATAAATGCATATTTAAGTAAAGTTAGAAACACACACACAGACACACACACACACACACACACCCCTACTCCTAAACCCAAAGCACTGAATTTTCCTTCTCTGCAAATCTCTGAGAGTAGGAAATAGAATGTTTCCTTTCACTCAACAGTTTTCCTCAGGAAGGCATGATTCAGATGATCATAATCACGGCCTTTCTGACAGATGACACGTAGGGGTTTTCCTCTAATAGAGCTGACAGAGTCTACTTAAAAGGGGCCTCATGGTTATGTTCAGTGGGCTACAGTTTCCAGGTTATTCTAATATCAGCCTGCTCACCTTCAGTTCCCTCTCCCACTCACTCCTACCAGTTGAGAAGTGACACATTAAGTGTTAAAAAATGTGTCCAACTCTTGCTTGGAAACTTCTCAAGATACCAGCTCTTCAACCAAAAGTATGGTAACTATAATTTCTTTTTTTTATTTTGATTTGGAGTCTCACTCCATTGTCCAGGCTGGAGTACAGTGGCATGCTCACGGTCACCCCAGCACTGACCTACTGGGCTCAGGCAATCCTTCCGCCTCAGCCTTCCAAGAAGCCGGAACTGCAGGCACATGCTACACGCCCAGCTAATTTTTTGACTTTTTGTAGAGACAAGGTCTCACCAAGTTACCCAGGCCGGTCTCGAACCCCTGGGCTCAGGTAATCCTCTCGCCTCGACCTCCCCAAAGTGCTGGGATTACAGGCTTGAGCCACCATGCTAGGTCGGTAGCTATAATTTCTAAAGCAAAAATTAGGACAGCCTGTCAGTAGAGCAAAATATTTTAAATCAGATCTACCAGTTGCTTTACTCAAAAACCTACAAGTTTTCACATGGAAAGTTCTCAGGTTTTTACAACCTATTGAACCTAATTCTAAGGAACCACTTTGCGCTAATAAACACAACCACATTTGCCCTTCTGATCCCAGGTTTAAAAATGTTCAATCAGCCATCTGATGTTAAAGAAAACAAACTAGGCTAAGTCCACATCCACAAAAAACCCTATTCATAGATGAATAAACAGCTTCAGAAACTGTAGCTCCAGCAGAATGTGCCAGAAAAGAACAATGACGTGAGCAAGGCATGTGAATGTGAAAAGACAGAGGGCGCTCTCTATTTTTAAACAACCATCACACACGGTGAGAGTCACTGGGATGAGAGAAGGGCCAGGGGCTCCCTCGGCCCTGGTAGAGGGGAGAAAAAATTAATAAACATCTCTATCTCAGATCTAATTGTAAAATTACTGAGATCTGAAGCTACTCATGAACCAGGTGCACCTAGAGCTTGGCTTCCCAAAGCCTGGAATCTCTAACACCTAAGTCGAAGACACCATCACCTCCAGAATACCACACTGCCATCCTGCTGGATGACCCGAATTCATTTCTGCCCCAAGAAGCCAAGAGAGATCTTCAAAACACAGATGAAACTATGTCACACCTTGTTTTCCATCACAACTAGAAAAAATTGCAAACGCCTGACGGTCACTTGCAAGACCCTCCATGACCAGCCTGTGTGCATGACTCCCGCCCCCCCAACCCTCCCATACCCTCATTCCTCATGACTCCACCATATTTCCTTTCCTCAGGCTCCCCAAGCTCATTCCTACCTCAGGGCCTTTGCACGAGCTGCTCCCGCTTCTATGTGCTCTTTCCCTAATTTTCCGAAGACTGTTTCCTTCTTGCCATTCATGCCTAAATGTCCTCTTCTCCAAAAGGCTTCCTTAATGACTCCATCCAAAGGAGCACCACCCCCACACAAAGTCCCTCTTCACTGCTCTGCTGTATTTTCTTTACGTATATCAATGGATATTTTCTTACTCATTTGTTTTGGGGCTGGTGTTGTTCTTGGTCACCTCCCTCATCTACCATATTAAAGCAGGGATCTCCCTGGGTGCCCAGCACCTGGAACAATACTTGGCACTTAGCGGGGCCTCCATAATTACTTGTTGAATGAATAAAACTCTAACTTTTTTTTACCTGAGGGTGGAATTCGTCATCAAGGCAAGAGATCCTGCGAAGCCCTTTCTTTTTCTTTTCTTTTTATATGCTATCACTCCTTTTTTTTTTTTTTAACAGCACTTTCTTTAAGGACAATACAACAGGCATCAAAGTACATCAGGTATTAAACTAGGATCTAACTCTAAGTTATGTTCCTGGGTTATGCAGGTTATAGCACATAAGGTGACTACTGGTAGCTGGGGACCAAGCTGATGAACAATGTTGTTTACTGTCCAGTTTACAATAAATAAAGTAAAATAAGTGTAGACCGTTGTTTAAATGCATCGTTTGGACAAAGTCCCAAATTTCTTTTTAAGCAAATAGCTCTCTACTGCCTACCAAATGTATATAAATTTTATTCTGACCCTGGCAAAGCCCTTTTCAAAGAGGTCCCACTAAACCTTATACGACTGTCTTCCTCCAAGGCCTGCAAGGTCCTCAGAAGAGGTGAAGGAAAAATATCCGAGAAAACAATGAGAAGAAGAGAACATGGAGGTGATTTCACTTACTTCCCACACACCACCAGAAGGCAGAATGGAATTGTCATAAATTAGTAACCATGAGACGGGTGACCATCACAGCAGCGTTAAATTTTAAATAAAAACTCTCGATTATTCCATCAGTTAACCTGGAGTATTGCTGCTCATTAATAGTAAGCATGTAAGGCGGGGCACAGTGATACATGCCTATAATCCCAGGACTCTGGGAGGCTGAGGTGAGAGGATTGCCTGAGCCCAGGTATCTGAGACTAGCCTGGGCAACATGGCAAGACCTCATCTCTACAATAATATAAAAAAATTGGATGGGCACAGTGGCTCACACCTGTAATCTCAGCACTTTGAGAGGCGGAGGCAAGAGGACTGCCTGAGCCCAAGGGTTTGGGATTAGCCTAGGCAACATAGTGAGACCTCGGCTCTACAATAAATTTTTTAAAAAATTAGCCAGGCCGGGCTCAGTGACTCAGCCTGTAATCCCAGTGCTTTGGGAGGCTGAAGCGAGTAGACTGCCTGAGCTCGTGGGTTCAAGACCTCGTCTCTACAATAAATAAAAAACTAGTCGGGTGTGGTAGCACGTGCCTATAGCTCCTGCTACTTGGAAGGCTGAGGCATAAGGATCGCCTGAGCCCAGCAGGTCGAGGCTGCGGTGGCTGGGAGCATGCCACTGCACTCCAGTCTGGGTGACAGACTGAGACTCCAACTCAAAAAACAAAGATTAGCTGGGCATGGTGGTACACACCTGTAGTTTCAGCTTCTTGGAAGTTTGAGGTGGAATAATCACCTGAACCCAGCAGGCCGAGACTGAAGTGGCTGTGAGAATGTGACTGTATTCCAGCCTGGGTGACAGAGTGAGACTCCAAGTAATAAAAAAATGAGCCGGGCATGGTGGTGTTTGCCTGTAGTCCCACCCTCTCAGGAGGCTGAGGCAGAGGGATCACCTGAACCCAGGAAGTCAAGGCTGCAGTGGTTGTGATTATGCCACTACACTCCAGCCTGGGCATCAGAGTGAGATTCTAACTCAAAATTTAAAAAAAAAAGGAAGGAAAAAAAAAAAGAAGATTTAAAAAATGTGTAAACACAAGCCACATTACGCAAAGTGCTTTCCCTGTATTACCCCATTTAATTCTAACTGAAACCCTGTGCATTGGTTATTGAGTCCTATTTTACAATGAGAAATGGGTAAAAATAGGTTTAGAGAAGATCAGCTGCATCCCCAAGCTTTCAAATAGTGTCAGACACAGAACTTGAATGCAGTTCTATTTTATTCCAAAGCCTATGGCTCTTTTGCCACAGCTGCCTGAACTTCTCTCCCAAAGCAGCTAACATGAATAAGCTGTAAAGACTCAAAGGCAAGCAGGAAATGGGGCCAGAACAATTGCAAGTGTTGTTTAAAAAACTTAAGAGTGAGTGTGTGTGTGTGTGTGTGTGTGTGTGTGTGTGTGAGGGTGTGTGTGTGATTCTACCCAATAGAAATGCTAATTGTGTCACACAGACAAGATATTTGCAATGTGATACTCGGGATAAAAATTAAAATTAGATTAAGAGAGACAAAAAGAAAAATGATTCATTCCATTGTTGAGCTGGATTCTGAAACAATACAACACAATCTACAAGCTACAACAAAACAAATAACTTGGGAGTAAGTGCCCCAACTGCTAAAGGATCCGTTCAAAAAATCTAGAACCCTGTGTAAGCTGTGTACTGAAAAAAAGAAAAGGAATGTGTTCCCATGACTGTAAATTCTACAGGGATAATCAGGAAAGACTCAAGCTCCTTGAAGCTGCCCCTCCCCACACTGGTTGATGAGGAAATAACTAGAAGGTACCACCTCAGCTAGAGGAGGAGCCAGGGACTGGATGGAACCACAGAACAGAAGCCCATGGAGTCTGGTCTCAGTTCCTTGCCTCTGGACCTTGAACAACTCATTTAAGTTCCAAAAGCCTCCTTGATCTTGCTCAGTTGAGCAGAGCCGTGCCTTCTCCAGGCTTCTCCAGGCATCTCCAGGCTTGAGGACAGTCACAAGACAGCAAGCATGGAAGCTCTGCAGAGCTCATGAAAATAGGATTTGAAACCAGGTGTGGTGGCTCACACCTGCAATCCCAGCACTTTGAGAGGCCGAGGTGGGAGGATCACTTGAGCCCAAGAGTTCAAGACTGGACTGAGCAACTTAATGAAACCTCATCTCTACAAAAAATAGAAAAATTAGCTGGGTGTGGTAGTGCCTACCTGTAGTCCCAGCTACTCAGGAGGCTAAGGTGGAAAGATCGCCTGAGTCCAGGTCGAGGCTGCCGTGAGCTGTGATCATGTCCCTGTACTTCAGCCTGGGCAACTGAGTGAGGTCCCGACTTTAAAAATTTTTTTTTCTTTGACTTATTCATGTAAAGCCTAGCCTAATGGCTAAACTAGTGGTAAAAACTTCAGGAATAGCCTGAATGAGAATTAAAAAAAGAAAGCAAGATGAGAACCCTGATGTTGCAGAGCCAGGACAGGCCAGCAAGGGTCAAGACAGGGGCAGTGACACAGGCATGACGAGACAGATAAGAGGGGCCTTCCCCATTCCACCCAATGAGATGGATGCAAATAAGGGAGTCTGAGGAGTGAGGCCCAAGCAAGAGAGGCCACCTCCCAATCTCCATGATCATAGGACAGAGACACCCTAGTCTTGGCACACACAGTCTTTCCAGTGTTAAGAACTGCCCTGTTGTTTGTGCCTGAAATGACATTCAGTGTCATCTGCCATCAACAATGAAATCTCCACCCAAAATCAGTTGAGTGTGGTCAACCCCCCGCAGTCACAAAAAGCCCATCTCATCCTCCCAAGTCCAGCTGAGGATCCTGAGAACAATCCTCAACCTCAGTAAGAGCTGACCACCCCGCAAATCCCTCCTTATGTTAAAGAATCAGAAAAAAAAGGTTGTTATGAGAACGCTTCAAGTCAGAAATCTCAGGGGAAATGTCTTAGTTTGCTAAGAGTCACCTGGTGCTGTTGCTGGGCGCTGCCTATGCATACAAGCATATATACCCTGTAACTGCTATTTTGCTTTAATTAGGGGCCAAGTCAAGCATTCTCAGAATAAATGTCATCATTCCAGAACTTCAATAAAACAGATGGAGGACATGTAAAATCAGACAGCCCAATATACCTTCACAGGACCTAGCAGCAAAGTCTGAAAACGTGTTTACAGCTACGTGCCAGGACTGTGATGGTTATACCAATCCCCAGGGACCTTGCTAACACGCAGATTCCAATTTAGCAGGCCTGAGCTTCCACACTGTTAACAAGCCCCAGGTGACACTGATGCCACTAGTCACAGACCAGGTGCCAGACAGGGGTCAACAAATGACAGCAAGAGCCATCCTAATGCCTGCTCATGGGAAGTTCAGTTACTACTAAATTTTTTTTTTAAAGCTAGGACAGTGGCTCATGCCTGTAATCCCAGCACTTTGGGCGGCTGAGGTGGGAGAATTGTTTGAGCCCAGAGTTAGAGACCAGCCTAAGCAACATAGTGAGACTTCGTTTTCACAAAAATAAAAAATGGAAAAAAAAAAGGCCTAACATAGAGGCGCATGCCTGTAATGCCCAGGAGGTCAAGGCTTAAGTACTCGGCTAACCAAGAATCTTCTTGATCAGTCGCAAGTTCTGTCCAGATCCCCTGACCTATTTTTTTTAAATGACAGAGAAGTCTTGTCAGCCCCAACAGATACCCTGGATGGTAGGAATTCACCCTATGCCAGACCTGACTGCACAGAGAGAACAGCTTATGTCCTGAAGCTACAGGATAAAAGAAGAAGGAAGTAATAAAAACAAGGAGTAGCAATTTATGGAGAGCTTCCATGAGATCACACAGTCAGAGGCAGAACTGGAGGCAAAGCTCCAGGGCCCCTGCACCCAATCTCTAAGCGCCACTGCCTGACACAAGTCACCGAGTGGTGAAGCCATGGAGAGAGCAGGAGAGCCTCAATGAGACCACCACTCAGGTATGGGACCCCGAGCAACTTCTCTCTCTGCCTCAGTTTCTTTAATATGCGCTGGTAATGGCACACACGCCTCATTCATTGGATTTTCTGAGGATTTAATGAGGGATCCTAAATGAAGGAAAAAAGTTATAACACTGTTTCTAAGACAGGGCTAAGAAAGACAAAATCATGGACTCCTCAGCAAATTGGATGGAGTTGGAGACCATCATTCTTAGTGGTCTATCACAGAAACAAAGAATCAAATACCGCATGTTCTCTCACTCGTAAGTGGGTCTTGAACAGAATCAAATTAGCACAAGGGACACTGCCGGAGGGGAAGAGGGGGAGGGAAGCATGTGAAAACACAAAGGGTACCTGGTCCTAAAACAGCGGATCAGGGGAAGTGAGGGCCAGCTGGAGGTCCAAACGTCACCTGCATGTATAGATGACTTATGCACCTAACCCTGATTTGTACCCCACATTTCTATAATAAAATAAAGTTATAAAAGAAAAAAAAAACAGGGCTAGGTGGAGTGAGAAATTGTAGCACGTGCCCTGCTTTGAGAACTGATCGATGGAAACCAGTGCACATAAATTTCTGGAAGGCCTATTCTCTCTTCCCTTAGCCACCACATTCTGATTTTCTTCAGGGCCACAATGTAACCAACTTAAAAACCTATAGTGGCCAGCCTCTCCTGCAGCATGAGTGGTCACGTAACAGTTCTGGCAAGTGAGATGTAAGTCAAGTCACTTGCCAGCCTAGAGTACAGTGGCACGATCATGGCTTACCATAGCCTCAAACTTCTAGGCTCAAGCAATCCTTCCACCTCTGCCTCCCAAGTAGCTGGCACTCCAGGCACATGACACTATGCTTGGCTAATTTTTTTTATTTTTTGTAGAAATGAGGTCTCACTATATTGTCCAGGCTGGTCTCAAACTCCTGGGCTCAACCAATCCTTCCTCCCCAGCCTCCCAAATTGCTGGGATTACAGGCGTGAGCCACCGCATCCAGCCTTTTGTCTTTATACATATCCCTTCTCCTGCCTGGAATTGGAATGCAATACTGGGGTGAAGCTGCCACTTTGTACACTGAGACATTAAATATGAAAATGAACTCCATGTGCCAGGCCACAACCACACCATATTCTAGGAATGACCATACAAGACGACAGGAGCCTGGTAGCACCAAAGAGCCCCTGCACACTGCGAATCCACTGGGCTTTCTGTTATGTGCAGCTGACCCTACATGCTGTACAAGATCATTTGCGTTGCAAAAGTCTTTCCTGCATTATTTGACCAGCAAGGTGCCATGAACTAGGAATTCATCTGATTTACAAATAACTTTCTAACACAAAGAGACTATGTAGACTAAGGCGGACATACAAATATTGGAGGAAGACTCCAAAGAAAAAAAAAGAAGACAGAGTGGAGAGAAGACAAACCACCTAAGGTCAAATGCTGCTCTGCCACTTCCTAGCTGGGTGACACTCGTCAAAGTATTCAACCTCTCTGCAACTCAGTTTTCTTGAGTGCAAAATGGAAATAACAGTTACTACCACAAAGGGTGGTTGTGCATCTTAAATTAGTTGGTATTATACAGTGTTTAGAACTGTGCCTGACACACTGCTAATATTTACTGAGGATCAACTCATATTTTGGTACAACCGGAGCCAGTGTAGCCAAAGATTACTACTAAAAACCAGATAGGTCCATTCATTCTGTAGACAGCAACTTCTTTTCTAATGCATGCATCTGTCAAGTAACAGTGACATGAGACCCAACTGCAGGCTGTGGCCAGGTTGAGACAGTTTCTAATCTAAGAACTTCTATAATGATCACCCTACTCAGATTCATGCAGTACCAAGAGTAGCAAAGTCTACGTGAAGAGCTGCTTATCAGTAGGATGTATTTATAAAATAAAGGTTGGGTAAAGAGATTAGCAAAGACAGCTAAAAATAGTCCTATAAGCAAACAAGTGTGCATAAGTCAATAGTTTATTAGAAAGTCAATACTTGTGCATCACTGTTATGAGAAATAGTTGAGCGTGTGATGTGTCATAAAATTTGGAAGAATGTAGCTTTTTGTCATCTAAAAGTGAGTCATTCACTTGCTTCTTTTACTTTTTCTAGATTCTAACACAGAAAGTATCCAAGTCTTTCTAAAGGGCTGTACTTTAAGGTCCAAAAGGGCAGAAGCATTTTGTGTAAAGTTGCCAACTGCTGGCCACAGGTATGTAGCCTGATCGGTATCCAGGCACAGTGGTTCTTTTAGGTCAGTAGGAAAGTTTTCCTAGATGAAAGCAATCTCAACTAAATCTTAACGTCAAGGCCACTGGATACCAGAAGCACATTTTAATCTGTCCTCTCTTTTAAGTACTAAATAAACATAACAGGATGTGAATTTACACTTCTCCTCTCCCAATCCCAAGAGGGAGAGAGGAAAAAAATGACAAAACCAGGGAGTGTGAAGATCTCACTCCATAATCTTCCTGTGTTACTGTTACCATTTTTTCTGGTTGTACATTATCAAGCAGGCTGGCAGAGGCTCAGAAAAGCCAAAGAGTGATAAGACGTAACCCTTTCTCCACAGCAGTACTGTCCAACAGAAATATAATAGAAGCCACAAATGTTAGTCATGTATAACTTTAAATTTTCTAGGAGTCATATTTAAGAAGTTCATTTTAGTAATACACTTTATTTAACCTAATACATCCAAAACACTATCATTTCGACATGTAATATGTGTTAAAGGTATGAATAAGATATTTTACATTTTTTAATCAAGTCTTTGAATGCCATGTGCATTTTATACACACAGTACATTGCAATTCTGACTGCCACGTTTCAAGAGCTCAAGGACCACCTATGGGCACTGGTTCCTAATGGGACACAGTGTCTGGAGATGTCAACAGCTGTTGAAACGATCAATGTCCTAAGTTGCCCCTAAAACGGGACTCACCAACTTAGTCTCAGCAAGCTGCTACCTTGGGGAATTTGGTAGTATCTTCAATGGGGGCACACACCTCATTTTAAATCAGGGGATGAGCCGAGCTGGGTGGCTCAGCCTGTAATCCCGTACTTTGGGAGGCTGAGGTGAATGAATTGCCTGAGCCCGCAGGTTCAAGACCCGCCTGGGCAACTCGGCAAGACCTCATCTCTACAATAAACCAAAAAATCAGCCGGGCGTGGTAGCATGC
>NW_007090138.1:547669-551245 GCF_000164805.1 Carlito syrichta
GCCCAGCAGGTCGAGGCTGCGGTGGCCAGGAGCGACCACTGCACTCCAGTATGGGGGACAGAGTGAGACTTCAACTCAAAATAAATAAATAAATCAGGGGAGGGACATGGATAGCTTTTAAGCTAACGTTTTCTACTCAGTACTGGTACTGCTATTTACTCTTTACCCAGGGAAGCCTAGTCTCCAATGCATAAGTATGTGTTGTTTACATCTTCATTGTATGGAAAGGTCCAGGAAATTCTGGTCACTTGACAGATCCCTTCTCCCAGAGGAGCAGGAAATGGTCAGACATACCCATGGACACATCCCACACACCCAGGACACCCACTCCATGCGGTCTCTGTGCATGTCACAAGCATGAGAAATGAGATGCAGACATGATCAGCATCCATTACACTGCAGCCATGGGTGGGACAGTTTGGAAGATGACCTGATCTTACCGGTATTACCTACCTCATGGGCTTACTGGGATGGCCAAGGGCAATAACATAGAGAGAGCTCTTAGCAAACTGTAAAGCGCTATACAATTCTAGATATTGAGAAAGAACACCATCCTCACCTGAAAGAGCAGATAGGGGGAAAAAAACAGTAGTTTGAAAGAGAGGTGGGGAGAGGAGTCTAGAGGAGGGGGAACCCACGAAAGTTCACTGGTTGTTCTTGGTGGACTTTCTTCTCGCGGAAGAGCACAAAGAGGGTTGAATAGCCTCTGTTACCTTTCCGTGAAATCTTGGGGGACACTAAAAAGTAAGCGAGGCAGCCAGGAGGACAAAATTCTACCCCCGCTCCAATTCCCCCCACCCACTGTTTTCCTCATCCCAAATATGGTACAAATCAAGACAGTGGTTCAAAACAGAGTACTCCTTCCCAGCGCTTCAATGTGGCCTGAAAAAGCAGCGCCACGCGGGGGGGGGGGGGGGGGGTTCTGGCGCCTCCCCGGGAGCCAGCGCTGGAGGTTTCTCACCAGCGCAAATGCCACGGCGTCGGCTCTGGCGCTGCCCTCTCGCCTTCTCCAACAAAAACAGGCTCGGCTCCCCGCCGGAGTCTCCCTCTACCTGTTCAACCGCCCCGTCACGCCTGAGGACGGCTCTGGGCAGGCGGCACTCACGAGGTCCCGAAGGAGCCACCCACACAAAGGCGCCTTGTGCCTCTGGGCTCGGGCAGCCAGGTCCCCGGGCACCGCACCGGGCAGGGCGGGGCGAGCGCCCCCTCCTCGAGTCCGAAGCTGGCATCCTCAGTCCTCAACCTCCCCCAGAAGGGCCACCCCTCCTCCCTGGTTTCAAGACGGGGCTCCTCTCGGCTTGCCACAATCGGCAACCCTGAAAAGAACAGCTCGGAGCAGGAAAGAGGGTGCGGGGCGCACAGGCCACTCGGCAGAAGTTTGCATTGTCACCGCGCTGCGCTCCCACCGCTGCTGCCGCCAGGAGGGGCCGAGCACCCCCTTCCCCGGACCCCCGCCCGCCGGGACCCCGGGGCTGGAGGACTCGGGGTCCCTAGGGTCCGCTCACCTCGAGTCCAGTCCACCACTTGTTTGGGGCTCCACTTCGTTACGGGCTCCATGGTAAACAACTTCGCCCCCCGCTGGGCTAGGAGGTCGGAGGTGAAGCGCCGCTGCGCCCGGATGCCCCGTCCCGAGAGAGCGCGGCTGGTCCCCCGCGCGCCGGAGCGACCCGGTCAAGGCTGCATGGCCGCGGCCGGCGTGCCACCCCAGCGCGGCTCCGCCAGGGGAGCGCGGCCCTCTCGCCGGCACACAGGACAGCCGTGCGGCTCCCCCTCCAGCTGCCACCGTCCAGCTGCGGGTCCTCCTGCCTCCCCGGGCACAGCGGCTACTCCTGGGCACGGCAGCTGCAGGCGCGCCGGGCTGAGACCCCAGACACCCCGGCCCCGGTTCGGCGCTGGGGCCTCCCGGCCCGGGAGCGCTTCCTCCGTGCCACCGACGCGCGACGGGCTCCTCCTCCCACCGGCGCGCTCTCCCGGGTCCCCGCGCCGCGTGCGCCGGCGTCCCCGAGCCTTCCCGCCGCAGGTCCCACCTCCCGCGCCGCCCTCCGAAGCCTCCCTGGCAGGGACCCGCGCAGAGCGTGCGCGCTCGGGTGGCAAAGTTCCAGCCCCGGTGGCCGCGAGCCGAATAAGAGAGGGGGCGGGGCCCAGTCCCCGAGAAACTCGTGGGAGGGGGCGGGGCCGCCGGACGCGGCCGACTCGGGTTACTTTCCCCGCCCGAGTCCCTCCCGCTCACGCCCCAGGGCGTCCCGGGCCCCCGCTTTCCTTTTCAAGAGGCGGATGGCAGGGGCGCGTGCATCCCGGACAGCCGGTTGGCTCGTGGGAGGCCCTGGCCTTATTGATAGCGGAACAGTCTGTCTGGCTGCGAGCAACAACGCGCACACACACACACACACACGCGCGCACACACACACACAATAAAAAAGTAGGAGCTGCATGTTCAATGCTTTGTGTCATACGACTGCTCTACCATTAAGCCGTCATTTTCCGTCTCTTAAAGTAGAACCGTTTGAGTTCATTGATATTTGGGATGAAACTCACAATATAATTCACTCTCTTCTAATGCGACTGCAAGATTTCGATTTTGCAACTGAAATCAATCCGAGACTGGTGGCTTTTGGCGTTCTGTTTTGCTATATCATAATTTCATATTTGCAAAGTGAGCTAATGCTCCTTTGGATTAGTCATTAGCCGTGAGGGAAAAGTTTGTTAGCCAGCCAAAAAAAAAAAAAAAAGCGTATGCACGATTTCAGCGCTTGACTGGGGAGGAGGGCGCGTCCACATTCGTGGGTCTGAAGCTGAGGTCAGAGTTAACGCTGAACTCGGGGGGAATCTAACTTCGAATGTCGCCCTCTCATTCGGGCTCTCCCTGCAGCAGCCTCTACCTCTCCATCATACTTAGAGAAACTTCTGGCATTGAATGATTCTTGCTCTGAATTGTTTATTGACATCTTACTCTTGGAGACTGTTAACCCCCCTCCCCCCCAGGACAGAACCTACTTGATATCACTAGAACTTTCTGTCCTCTCCCTCCTATCTCCTAGCGTGTAGCATCCAGCACTGGGTCAAGGACAGAGTTGGTGTGTAAGCATTCATGAAGTGTCTGTGAATGTGTCCTGTGTGCTGGCCACTGCATTCATTCAAAGTTTGTTGAATTCATGCGATGGGTACTACTTATACAGATCTGTTTGGATGTTCATGTGGGGGAAATGGCTAGCAGCCTTCCTAAGCATTGGCCGTACAGTGGGATGAGCTGGAGCAACCAAGCAGAAGAGACATTAAAGACAGAAAACAGTCGGGCACAGTGGCTCACACCTGTAATCCCAGCACTTTGGGAGGCGGAGACGAGAGGAGTGCCTGAGCCCAGGGATGGGAGACCAGCCTGGGCAACTTGGCGAGACCTCGTTTCTACAAAAAATAAAATAAAATTAGTCGGGCATGATGGCGCACACCTGTAGTGCCAGCTGCTTGGAAGGCTGAGGCAGGATTGCCTGAGCTCACGGCCACTGCACTCCAGGCTGGGCAACAGAGTGAGACTCAAACTCAAAAGAAAAAAAAAGAAGAAAGAAGAGCATCAGCCCC
>NW_007090138.1:551265-551590 GCF_000164805.1 Carlito syrichta
CCCCGCCATTCAACGTGTCTCTAGGACTAGGGAACACAGAGAAATACAACTATCAAGCCGGGTTCGGTGGCTCAGCCTGTAATCCCAGCACTTTGGGAGGCCGAGGTGAGTGGATTGCCTGAGCCCGCGGGTTCGAGACCCGCCTGGGCAACTTGACGACCTCATCTCTACAATAAATCAAAAAACTAGCCGGGCGTGGTAGCGCCGCCTGTAGTTCCAGTTACTTGGAAGGTTGAAGCGGAAGGATCGCCGGAGTCCAGCAGGTCGAGGCTGCGGTGGCCGGGAGCAGCCACTGCACTCCATTCTGAGCAACAGAGTGAGACTC